>NW_013670776.1:7877-17984 GCF_000517525.1 Limulus polyphemus | reverse complement strand
ATTTGGTATTTCCACGGTAATCCTATTTACAAAACAAGAAAATGTTTCAAATGGTCCTTTTCTATTACTAGTGTCAGACGAATTCCAAATTGTATATTTCCACATATAACAGTTGAAACTAAAAACAAAATAATTGTGGGTTTCACACATACATCATTTATTCACGACCATGGTTTCCCTAGTAAAGGCATCATTTGGTCGTGAACGAATGATGTATTTATGAAACGTACAATTATCTTTTCCTCAATTTTGTAATTATGAAGTTTCACCACCTACCGACGGTTTCAAGTATCAATTATATCAAACCAAAAAAGTTTATGAAAATAAAAACCGGGTTTCGATACCATGTTGGGCATACTACAGATATCCCATTGTGTAGGTTTGTGTTTAACAGCAAACAAACAAACTTTTTCATAACTCACAGCCATGTTTGGTCAAAACGTGGGTACCCTCGTTCGAACCTTGATGCCTTCTGTTAGTCAGTTAGCACGATAAATAAATGACAGAAAACACATGTGTGAACGAACTTAATTTACAGTCACAAGTCTAAAAACTAAAGTTGCAGTTATTTCCTCTTCAACATACCGAAAGTCACAAATCTTGGCACGGTCGTTAACTTTAGAATTTTCAACCTGAACGTCGTCTTACACGCAAGTGATCATAAAAAAGATTCCTGGACGTGCAACGAGCGAGCTTATGAGTATTCCTACTGGTCTTTGTATCAGATGAACACGGGTGTTTATATTTTAAAACAAGTCCTAGTGATGTTTTTCAATACTTAATATCAGTACCGTTTTAAGTTTCAGTTTCTTACTTATGTATAATAAGTTTTTCTTTAATATTTCGTTTAAAAAAAAAGGTTTTGTTGTTAAACATTATTTTCTGACTGAAAATATTGATTAGTTGGCCATAATAAACATGATAAACAGTTGATGGCCAGTAACTTTGCTAATGTTTGTTTGTAATTAAGCACAAAGCTACACAATGGGCTATCTGTGCTCTGCCCACCACGGGTATCGAAACCCGGATTCTAGCATTGTAAGTCCGTAGACATACCGCTGTGCCACTAGGGGGCAACTTTGCTAATGGAAACTAAGTCCTTCCATGAGTTTCCTTAATACTTTCCGATGTTTCAATGAATTAGTTTCAGTTTTGTATTTCACGAGAGTTTATCTACAGTTTTGTCAAATTTAAACTACCCGTACAGCCCCGTAACATTATGTTTATGACAGGAATGTCATTTGAAAGAGTTAAACGCTGATCATGTCGAATCGCCCAGATGTTCTAGAGTGGATTGATAAGCCTGCGTAATGTGATCGAAAACTTTCGGAGGACATCTGTACGGTTCACACACACATATATATTTTATGTAATTCTATGTGATGAACGTCATGTTCCATGTAATTCTATGTGATGAACGTCATGTTCTATGTAATTCTATGTGATGAACATCATGTTCCATGTAATTCTATGTGATGAACATCATGTTCCATGTAATTCTATGTGATGAACATCATGTTCCATGTAATTCTATGTGATGAACATCATGTTCCATGTAATTCTATGTGATGAACATCATGTTCCATGTAATTCTATGTGATGAACATCATGTTCCATGTAATTCTATGTGATGAACATCATGTTCCATGTAATTCTATGTGATGAACATCATGTTCCATGTAATTTTATGACACATCACACAAACACGGGAATGACATGGGGGTCAATTCCGAAGAGCGGCCATTATGTCACTCAGACGGGGGGAGTACATACTAGGTTTAGTCACAATCGGTTTAACGGTTCGCAAGTTATAATCGGACACAACGCAGTGGGGCATTATAACATGATGGTCAATGCCACTATTCGTTGGTAAAGAAAAAGACCAAGAGTTGGCGGATTGTGCTGTTTACTAGCTGCTTTCCCTCTAGTTTATCACCCTCGAGAAGCTTCAACAAAATCAATCACAGTTTGAGGGTGAAAGAACTAAGTAAGTACACGTTATACACTGTCGTGTAATTATCCACATCTTTAGCAGTGTAAAACTTGGCAAAAACCCATTAACTATACAAAAAAAAAAAAAATCCCCAGTTCCCATGCGCAAAAACACGCTGAAAATTACTATATCAAGGGCAAGCAAAACGACCTCAAGTACACGTAGTTTAACTTTGACTTTTCTCCAGCATATCCAAGGTTTGGTAACCACTAAACCTTGAGCTCTGAAAGGCTTATTTATGGAAATTCATTATCTACCTCATGGTATTTTTACATCATCTGATGAATAGGTACAAATATAATGAGCAAATCCTTGGTATTTTTATCTTCTGAAGACGTTGTTCAAATATTTAATAAAGCACGATGATACCTCTTTTAGTTGATAGATGGTGTATTCCCACAACTTTGTGGGTCCTACTTCTGCAGTCACCTCCCAAAATCAGAAATCCCATATTACAGCCTATGTCCTGGTGACTTTGTTTTGTTGTGCAGCGAATTGTTTAAGGCTTGATTTGTGTTATATTCTATTTCTTCATAGTTATTGGTAACATTGTATTTTCCTCTGATGTAAATATTAACTTAACTGCTTAGATCATTTTCATAGTTGCATTATATATATATATATATAACGTAATTTTAATTCATTCATATTTCAACATTATTAAATTCCTGAAGTCACTAAAGCAAAAGCTGACTACGTCGTGAGATAACAAGTATACAAAAAATATTCTACTAATAATAAGGAACAGAATATCACTCAACAGTCATACGTATCCTGCAGAGAACTCAGAGATCTGGACTGTTTACCGAAATGAACGAAATGTTTCGTAACAGATCCACAAAAAAAAAGAACTCAGAGTATCGTTAAGTTTTAATTCACGTTGACATTTTGATTAAGCGATGTTTAATTTTCAGAAAAGTCCTCTAAGTTTAGATTATTTTCCATTAATCCTTAAACCACGTTTGATAGATTAAAGAAAGGTAAAATATATTTTTAATTAAATGGATAAGTAATCGGTTAGAGTTTCAATTGTTACTGAAATGACATCTAACAAAAGTGAAGATTAATATACACCAGTAGAATGTCTTCACCGTTGTCAGTTGGTATTACACCAGTAGAATGTCCTCACCGTTGTCAGTGGGTATTACACCAGTAGAATGTCCTCACCGTTGTCAGTGGGTATTACACCAGTAGAATGTCTTCACCGTTGTCAGTTGGTATTACACCAGCAGAATGTCTTCACCGTTGTCAGTTGGTATTACACCAGTAGAATGTCTTCACCGTTGTCAGTTGGTATTACACTAGTAGAATGTCTTCACCGTTGTCAATGGGTATTACACCAGTAGAATGTCTTCACCGTTGTCAATTGTTATTACACCAGTAGAATGTTTTCACCGTTGTCAATTGGAATGACCATAACGGCAAACTGTTTTATTGAAATTATTATATGCTAAATAGTAATGTCAATATCACAAAACATTTTATTCTTGGCTCTAATAGATTTAAGAAAAAAGTCACTGTTCTGATAGAATTTCCTACTTAATTTATTAAATCATTGTATTTCTAACTGTCTGAGTCGTTTGGAATACTCGCGTGGAAAGTAGATGGCAAATTTGTAAGTATCAGTATAACTAATAATTCTAGCACTAAAATCAGCCATTCCACAGACTGAACTGTAATATTGAAAAATTTAACACTTTTTTATTAATTTCACATAAAGAATAATTTCTCCGAAAGGGGGCCGAAGGCCACCTGGACGGGTCACCTGTTTTAACCGCTCCCACCACTATACAGCACTGTGTTGTCTGTCATTCAGGACGTCACATAAGGGGCGCTTAACGTCACAGTTTGTACTGTCGTGATGTTTGTAAAACGTGCGCATGCCATGAATCACGAGAATAATTATGCACTCTGTAGGCTACAACACAGCATGAAATATAAATATTTCTTCTCTTAATGTTGGTTATATTTAGTCTTGAAACAGAACAACGTCAGAGACTCTGCGGAAGTACACCTAGTTTAAATATTGTACAAACTGAGGCTATAGATGAATGGATAATGTCAACAATGTTGAATTTCATTTAATACCTACATTCATGAAAATTTAAATATTACTCAAATATGGTTCACACACATACATAAATAATTTATTTTTAAATCTAACCACGTAGCTTTTCCCGGAAATGTGTCACACTTTCGATATAGCTTACGTAGCACTTTCTCATGAAGGTACAACGCTATATTCAATGTTCGACTCCCCGCAACTGACAGAGCTAATATAGCTCATAGCATTGTTTTGCGCTAAAATAACAACGAAAGGACACAACATTCTGTCCCTCAGTGTGTCAGTTGTAAGTTTATATAGACTTAGAGCGCTACAATTAGGGGTTCAATTCCCCGTGGTGGAAAAAGCATATATAACCCGTGGTGTAGCTTTGCACTAAAACAACAACAAAATCTGTTTTTTATAACACTAACATACTCTTTCGTTGTTCATATGTTTATCGTCTCCAAATGTTTTACAGAATAGGTGATAATATCATTATCAAATATCTACTATTTTATATATATATAAACTATCAATTATACCCTCGCCTCGCAGGACATTTATTTCATATCTAGTTTTAGTTTACTTTAGAGGATGGGACACCCGAGATGGACCAATACCCCCCCTTGTTGTCCCAACACACTATGTTGAAACCTACGACAGACAAGCAAAGTTACTTCCAACACGTACTTTTATTGGGTTGGCTTCACCAGAAGTGCGCGAGGGACACCCGAGATGGACCAATACCCCCCCCTTGTTGTCCCAACACACTATGTTGAAACCTACGACAGACAAGCAAAGTTACTTCCAACACGTACTTTTATTGGGTTGGCTTCACCAGAATGGCGCGAATGCATGTGTCTCGTTCGCTATACTGGTCTACTAATTAGAGTTCAGAGTGTAAGCATATGATACAGCAAAGAGAACATTTTTAGATGGCCATACCACTTGAAACATTCGTCCAAGCGAAGACATTTAATTGGTCGAAGTATGCGAACCTTTCGGCCAATCGCTTATTCCTTTACATTTGATCTTTGGAGAACCCACCCGAGTTCTTCCATCAAATTTCATCGAAATTAGATCGGTACAACAACCTATGACGTCAAGACACCAGACAAACTGGGTAAAATACGGGCATCTTTGCTTTATATGTACATCTATGTATCCTAATTGGTTCGATAGTTCTTTTCAAATATTAGTGACGATAATGCACCAAACAGTATATATACACACATAGAGAGGGTGCGTGACAGATAAAATGTTATCTATCAATTTGTAAAGTCTCATTCGAGAATATAATAATGTAAATGATAGTTTCATACACAATTTAATATAACGTCTTTAAATGTCTTTATATAACGTCTTTAAATGTCGTAATATAACGTCTTTAAATGTCTTAATATAACGTCTTTAAATGTCGTAATATAACGTCTTTAAATGTCTTTATATAACGTCTTTAAATGTCGTAATATAACGTCTTTAAATGTCTTAATATAACGTCTTTAAATGTCGTAATATAACGTCTTTAAATGTCGTAATATAACGTCTTTAAATGTCTTAATATAACGTCTTTAAATGTCGTAATATAACGTCTTTAAATGTCTTAATATAACGTCTTTAAATGTCTTAATATAACGTCTTTAAATGTCTTTATATAACGTCTTTAAATGTCTTTATATAACGTCTTTAAATGTCTTTATATAACGTCTTTAAATGTCTTTATATAACGTCTTTAAATGTCGTAATATAACGTCTTTAAATGTCGTAATATAACGTCTTTAAATGTCTTAATATAACGTCTTTAAATGTCTTTATATAACGTCTTTAAATGTCGTAATATAACGTCTTTAAATGTCGTAATATAACGTCTTTAAATGTCTTAATATAACGTCTTTAAATGTCTTAATATAACGTCTTTAAATGTCTTAATATAACGTCTTTAAATGTCTTTATATAACGTCTTTAAATGTCTTTATATAACGTCTTTAAATGTCTTTATATAACGTCTTTAAATGTCTTAATATAACGTCTTTAAATGTCTTTATATAACGTCTTTAAATGTCTTAATATAACGTCTTTAAATGTCGTAATATAACGTCTTTAAATGTCTTAATATAACGTCTTTAAATGTCGTAATATAACGTCTTTAAATGTCTTTATATAACGTCTTTAAATGTCTTAATATAACGTCTTTAAATGTCTTAAACAATTCCTTTTTTAGTTTGAAGTTCATCTTACAAATTACAAACATTGATCACAGCGACTTAAATGACCGAAGAGATAGAAAGAAGAAGTGAGATTATCTTTGTGTTAAGTCATCAAACCCCATCAGATATAGTGTGTATTATCTTTGTGTTAAGTCATCAAACCCAATCAGATATCCTTTGTATTATCTCTGTGTTAAGTCATCAAACCCCATCAGGTATCCTTTGTATTATCTCTGTGTTAAGTCATCAAACCCCATCAGGTATCTTTCGTATTGTCTTTGTGTTAAGTCATCAAACCCCATCAGGTATCCTGTGTATTATCTCTGTGTTAAGTCATCAAACCCCATCAGGTATCCTGTGTATTATCTCTGTGTTAAGTCATCAAACCCCATCAGGTATCCTTTGTATTATTTCTGTGTAAAGTCATCAAACCAAATAACATATCTTCTGTATTATCTCTGTGTTAAGTCATTTAACCCCATCATGTATTTTTGTATTATCTCTATGTTAAGTCTTCAAACCCCATCAGGTATTTTTTGTATTATCTCTATGTTAAGTCTTCAAACCCCATCAGGTATCTTGTGAATTATTTTTGTGTTAAGTCATCAAACTCCATTAGCTATTTTTACATATCTTCTTGTGGGTTTTGGCAGCGGTTGCGTTGTGTTACCGACTGAAGGTTACGAGTTTTGGAGAGGAAACATCGCATATCAACAGTTTGAGGAAGGTCACCACGCGTGTATAAAAATAGGTTTAAAAAGTGGTTTATTTGTTGAATTTCGCGCATGAGGCCTATCTGCGCTAGCTATCCCTAATTTTGGAGCGATAGACTAAAGGAAAGGCAGCTTGTCAGTTCTTGGATTACTATTTTTCCAACGAACAGTATGATTGACTGTCACATTATAACGACCCCACGGCTGAAAAACTGAGCATATTCGGTGACGGGATTCGAACCCAACGCCCCACAGATTGTGAGTCGATTGCCCTAACTACTAAGCCATGCTAAGCCTAGTCGTAACGGGAGTACCTGTGGTGTGTGTTTGTGGGTGTAGGGGGTATAGAAGTTAATGCACGTATTAAAGAATAATACAACTAATGGACAATAAAAATGTGTTTTTATGACTAGAGATAGTGTCAGTCTTTGTTCTTTATTACTATTGAGTCGCCTGCGGCTAGGATACTATCCAAACCAGTCAATATCTATTGTTCTGTGTAATGTGCTTGGCCCTTTGTACTTCCATGTTTAATCAACAAATATATATTTTCACGTTTCTCTCAGCCAAGTTTTCTGATTGTATTATCTTGTAATGCCTCAGGCATGGCCTAGTGGGTAGTGTATCGAGTTGGGGATCGAAGGTTCAAGACTCACTGACCACACTTCGCACTTTCCTCTGTACACGCGATATAAACGTGACAGTCAGTTCCACAAGTCGTTTAAGAAAAGCCGTGTAGACGACGAGTGGTCCTGACTGATTGTCCTCCTTCTGGTCAGTTGTTCTAAATAAGAAATATCCGTGTCTAAATCTTTGGGTCTTGTATTTAAATACCACGTTATAACAAAATATATTAATATTTCAAAACACTAAATTAATTTAAAACAAATAACGTCTGGAAACAAAATCGATTTGTAAATGTAAGGTTTGAGATTCATATTTATTGAATCATTACAAGAAAATAACATTTCTTACGACGTGTAGTTTCCTAACACAAAAGGTTGTTGGTTGCATTAACTTGGGACTAAGAACGTTTTGGAACCAACAGTGCCCTTCCACTGTTTCAACTGGTTAACAATACTAGAGACCTGAAGCTACTTCAAGAATTATGAATTGGTAGAAGTTGAGAAACTTCTTTCCTGAGATATTTCTCACATTAATCTATAAACCGTTGTGCGAGATATAGCAAGAAAACCCAAACAATATAGGTATTCAGGAACAGTATTAGGAAATCTTAGGAACAACCATAAGTAAACACTTTTGTTAACGTAGTTTCTGGACACCGTATATTGTTGAAACAGTAGTTTAGTTCTGTATGACGTGAAGGCAAATATTTCTTAGTCACTAAGGTAACAACAACACTACTTAAAAACATTCATACGTACTCCAGACAAGACATGCCCTTGATACAAACAGAATACCTATAGTTAGAAGTCACTGAGTAACACAAGACATGCCCTTGATACAAACAGAATACCTATAGTTAGAAGTCACTGAGTAACACAAGACATGCCCTTGATACAAACAGAATACCTTTAGTTAGAAGTCACTGAGTAACACAAGACATGCCCTTGATACAAACAGAATACCTTTAGTTAGAAGTCACTGAGTAACAGTTTTGATTTGTTTTTTACTAAAAATGTCACTGTCGTTTATACTGGATCTCAACAGTGTTTATATACATGTATGTGATTGTGACAGGCTGATATTTAGTGATTTCTTTGTACGTCGGCAGATGGCGAAACTGGTTAAATAATCTCTCCTCAAAAACATGTAGCGCACCTTTCCCCTCGAAATAATGCTGCTTCTTATTTTAGTGGCTGACTTGGGGTGAGGGCATTACGTATATTCTGGATTTGCTCCAATCTGGCTTTCTAACATCGTCGCCACCCAGTGGCTCAGTGTTCCATATGAGGGCTTGCAATGCTAAAAGTTGGCTTTCTGTATTCATTAGGGGCACAGCACAGATAGCCCATTGCGTAGTTTAGTGCTGAACAACTAAACTAAAAAATCATCAAATGAATAGTCTTAAAGTGGCGCTCCCTAGAGGCGCGTGTGTGACATAGAGTGCTATTTAAAGCGATAAATAATTTGAAATTATGATAGCTTTGTTCATTTATGGTATATTAATATAATTCTTTAAAATTCTTATAAAAACTTTCACAAGTTCTTAATCTCGGTCACCATCATATAATAGAAACATATTATCTTTAATTTCTTAGAGAACAGAAGACTTTATCAAATCTACTTTAAATCGAAACTTACTCAACATAAGAAATCAGAATGAAAACCAAAATGTTCAATAACTGTTAGGCCTGGCATAACCTGGCGGTTAGGACACTCAACTCGCAAGCTGCGGGTCAGAATCCCATCACCAAACACGCTCGCCTTTCAGCTGTGGGGACATCATAATGTTACGGTCAAACCCTACTTTTCTCTGGTAAAAAAAAGAGTAGCCCAAGAGTTGGTGGTGGGTGATGTTGACTATCTGCCTTCCCTCTAGTCTATCGCTTCAAAATTAGGGACGGGCTAGCACAAATGACCCTCACTTAACTATGCGCAAAGTTCAACAAACAATAAAAAAAAAAAACGGTGTTTATCAAACTTCTCTCTATCGTCTACAGGGGGAAAATAAAGCTACCAAACAAAGTATTTTATATTTTCCATATTGGATGTATTAAGCACCGAATAGCGGTATTTGACCGTCACTTTTATAACGCACCCATGGCCCCAAATATTTACGGCAAAGGGAAGAAAACCGTGAAACACTGGACTTACAGCCTGGGCATGCTGATCATCAGGCTTGGTCTGGCCCAGTATCCAATGTATTCGACATAAAATTCGGAAGACACAACTTCATGATTATAAAGTTTCGAAAAAAAAAAACATTTAGTTATGTATGAAATTTTGACTACAAGTTGTTTAACGATACTTTTGATTGTTTTAGCCTATAAAATTTTAGGTTCGACATACTTGGTGGGCACAGCGCAGTTAGCCCATTGTGTAGCTTTGCGCTTCAACACAAACAAAAAAAAACAAATAAAAAATTACCAACATAGTAAACATAATCATATTATTACATCATAAACTAAAATTTCTGAAAATGACGTCATGAAATTCGGAAGTAAAATTATAATATATATATAT
>NW_013670776.1:0-6877 GCF_000517525.1 Limulus polyphemus | reverse complement strand
CGGAAGTAAAATTATATATATATATATATTTTTTTTTTCATAAAAAAGGCACACGCTACAGTGTACGTTATATCAAAATGATTTTGTTGCCACTCCACGTGGCTACGCCCCTTATCGCCACGTCCGGTCATGCTCTATCTGACAACCATGTGTCTTGACAACAGCCATGCAGCGTAGTTTCCATCTAATGCACGAGGGCGACGGTTTCCCAGCGATATTTAGCTGTCCGATCGTACAAAGATTCATAAGTGCTACGTCTTGCATCTTAACCGCTATGTAATCGTATTGTAGAGCACGAATACTGGTTTCATTTTTCAGCTGCTTGAGATATACGATGGTTGAAGGGGGCGTCGACTGGAAACCATATCTTGTTGAACCCACGCCCTGTTGGACCCGTTTCGAGACGGAGAACTTTTTTGGTTATATTGCATGCTGTTGCCTGGGGCCACTGATCTTGTATTACAAGATGCCGTACTTTGCTTACAACGGCTGTGGTATGACTTGTTGCGGAACTATTTCTGGGGGGTTCTGGTCCCCTAAGTTTATCAACATCCCTTTTTCTTTTAAATTCATTGAGCAAACGGGAGATCCCCGTTTTGGAAATTCTAAATCCATGATCTGAACACATCTTTATGATCCGAGTGTATGAATATTTTGTATTGGAAAGAATTGTCACATGCTCTTACCAGAACGAACGATTCAATTATTGGTATCATCGCACTATCTACAAAACTTCAATGTCAATATGTAGTTTACATATAGTACACCACACTGCACCTTCATATCATCTGTGGTTGTCACGCGATTTGCTAATTTACTTATCAAAAACTATTTTCAATTTATATTATCGCTGGTTTCGGATAGAAGAAAATAACGTTTAGTAAATCAAGCCTTACTGAAAACTTTTATTTACTGGCAAATACTCAAAAACTGATCTTCTACAATCTCCCCCCCCCCCCGTTTTTGAATAACGATAATTTAAAATAATGTGTCTATTGTTAATCTTATGGATTATATGAAAAATATCATACACCGTTTGGATATTACAATTTTTATTGATTAAAATTTCAGATTAGGTTAGGAGTCTCTAATAAACTAAGTTTAGAATCAGAATTTCCACACTGTAAAAGTTGTTGCTGTTAAATTTTAAAACATTTTTGTTCACGAGTGAATTGTCCACAAAGTCAAACAATTAGAGAATTTCGCATGAAAGAGTAACATATTAAAACGTTTTAAACGTAGCATACTTATCAATAAATCAAGCTTATACTTTCTAATATAGATTTATTCACTATGCAAGTCACTAGATGGCGACAGTCACGATTTTCTTAGAACATAATTTTAATATATAACCAGGTTTTTAATTTCAAAACATGCCATCCTCAGCGAATTCTTAAAACGTGGTTGTTTAAGGGATTCAAGCGTATCCCCCAAACAAATTAAAGAAAAATGGTCATTTGATCGATACCTATAGTAACGAGGTTCACCTTTTACTTCTTCTTTTATCAGAATAAAAGGCGAAATTTGACATAGATTTCTGTGACCTAAACAATGATTTTCCAGAATTATTCTTACACCGAAATGTTTGTGGGTCCATCAATACTGCAATTAATCCCCACTTATTGAGGGTCCGTGTATATTTTACTGAGAAAATTAGCTGTCCCCCTCCCCTATTTTGCCATAGCTTTACGACGAGTGTTGTAACAGGTAGACATGTACATACATTGACTCAATGTAGTGTAACATGTACATACATTGACTCAATGTAGTGTAACATGTACATACAGTGACTCAATGTAGTGTAACATGTACATACAGTGACTCAATGTAGTGTAACATGTGCATACATTGACTCAATGTAGTGTAACATGTACATACATTGACTCAATGTAGTGTAACATGTGCATACATTGACTCAATGTAGTGTAACATGTGCATACATTGACTCAATGTAGTGTAACATGTGCATACATTGACTCAATGTAGTGTAATATGTGCATACATTGACTCAATGTAGTGTAATATGTGCATACATTGACTCAATGTAGTGTAATATGTGCATACATTGACTCAATGTAGTGTAATATGTGCATACATTGACTCAATGTAGTGTAATATGTACATACATTGACTCAATATAATGTAATATGTACATACATTGACTCAATATAGTGTAATATGTACATACATTGACTCAATGTAGTGTAATATGTGCATAAATTGACTCAATATAATGTAAAATGTTGACTCTATTGGTAGTAAACAGTCTGTCTCATTTCGTAAGACGTTAAAAACACAACACATATTATTGTTTACGTTTTCTAAATGAACATTTATCGTTAAACACAATCTTTTCACAACAATTTTTTTTTCGCGGTTGTGGTGGGTTCACGCTGATTTAAAGGATCAAAAAGGTCAAATCCTTCCTATGTCGATACGACACTTAAGGACCGGAGATGATCTCGTGTTTTTAAAGGTAAAACATTCTCTCCTGGACGGGATGTCAGTCCAGCTAACAGCCACTTAGGTACTTAGCCACTGTGTCTTGCTCAAGGACATAACGGCGTGACGAGAGCAACCATCCGAGTCCAAAGCGCGAAGTTACCGAGTTACGCTGCTCCGAGAGGGTAGTGTATGTGTGTGTGGTGTGTTTTCTTATAGCTAAGCCACGTCGGACTATCTGCTGAGTCCCCCGAGGGGAATCGAACCCCTGATTTTAGCACTGTAAATCCGTGGACTTACCGGGGGGACTATAGAGTAGTGGAGTTCTTAGTTCAATTGTTATAACAATGAACTGAGAAAGGTTTTTTTTTCTTTGTCATATCTTTCAATTATCTTAACTGTTCATAACGGCTTATATTTACTAGTAAATTACCTGTAGATAATCCGCTGAATGTCATTTTTTAGATCTCCCTCCATAATCATAATGTACATTCCCGTTTTCAATGACAACTTTTCTGCTCTTGTCTATTTTCATGTAAATACGTACAACAAAGCCCAACCAAACTTCCTTGGTCCTCCATTTTGGATTCCAAAAATACAAGCTTGAATCCTAAATTTTGAAAATTTATTTCTGTGCCAATTTTAAAGTAACTTGGCCTAGTCAATACTAAAAGCCTCAAAAACCTCTTGACCACCGTTTTGGAGGTCATCTCAGTACTTTTTTGAGAATATTCCTCTTGATTATATCCTGTTTATATTGTTACGACAGCGGAAGTCACGTGACTCTGGTAACAAGTGATGAGTTTCTAGAAGGATCGGGGAACATCAAGAATAATCTAGTATTTGCTAGACGCCCTCTATTCTTGTATATAAGCGCGACAGATAAAGAGACAATTAATCGGAACTTGAATTGCAGACAGACAGAGATAGAGACGGACAATTGAGTCAAGCGCGGTAGTGACCGTAAGTTAAGTGCGTGAATCGTTGTGAGTTATAGCGTGTGTTTAAGTTAAAGTAACTGTGGAAATTAAGTGTATTGCAAAGTTGTATTGAGAAAGAATAAACTAGTTTCATTTAAGTAAGGACTTGTGTCCCTAAAGTTTCATCCGAAAGAAAATATACGGGAAATTAACAAACGACCAGAGACGTAACAATATCCTATAAATTTAAAAAACAAATTAAATATTTTAAAATAACAAACAAGTAAGCAGAGATGTAAACAACTTTTAATTAAACACTACTCTACTGTCATTCTTGTTGGTTTTTCCACGTTTCTTGCAGATGTTACCTACAGTTGGCTCGGGTACGACCAAGCAAGGAGAAATATTGTACACACTTATACCCCCACCACACCCCTTCCCATGTGGCATTCAAAAACAATTCCCTGTTGAAGGTCGGTCAACTCGACATCTTAATCATAACCGAGTCTTTCTGTTGTAGTTCAGTGGTTGGTATTTGTGTTTCTTGATAAAAATCAAGATAACTGAATGTCTGTACTTTCTGCAGGAATTAATAAGATTCAGGCCGCGTGACGCTTTAAGTTATGAAACTATTTTTGAGTGTTTTAGAAGAGTCCATTTTGAGTTTTTGTGTGCAGTCACAGTGTGTAAAAAAAGGAGTGTTGGGTTAGGGTAAAGGTTAGGTTAGGGTTACACAGTGTGTTTGATCATATAGTATAGATATATCTATAGTTAATCTACACTGATTGCTCACTTGGACATAACTTTTAATTACTACATTACAAAACTACTCCTTCTTAGTTTTTCATTTAATTTCATTATTTTTAATGTTTATTATTACTATTATTATTATTATATTTCTCATTAATCAGATTTTCTATTTGTAGAATTTTGGTTGGTTGGTGTTTTATGGGGCAAAGCAACGAGGCTATCTGCGCCAAACAACCGGTAAAAACAGTTGAAGTAAATCAGAGTCAAATGTAAAAATACAGCGAGCTTAAACCAATATATGTCCAAAATGTGGTTAAAACATTTATATACAATGAAAAAGGCCAATAGTGCGTAAAAAATTAAAAAGATCATCAAGTCGGACAGTGTCATTGGCGTTGGTGACACGTTCAATGTCAAGATAAACTCTAACAAAACACGTGTCTAAAATAGAACCGCGCTCACGGTTGTAACGACGGCACGACAGTAAAATGTGGGCTATTGTGACTTGAATGTCGCAAAGGCTACACATCGGTGGGTCAATACCAGATAAAAGAAAAGAATGAGTTAAAAAACTGTGATCAATGCGTAGCTTTTCCGATCCTTACGAACCAACAGAAGGTTTGATCTGAAAAAGCTTGTTATGACGTTGCTGGTGAGCAAGTCGACTGCCAACTGGCACGGAGACGCGCCTTGAAGACAGGACCGTGTACGGGACAGGCACGGCCGTGACGGCACCAGAGCAGACGAACTTTGCTGCAGTGTCAGCGAGCTCGTTCCCGAGAATACCGACGTGGACAGGAATCCAGAAAAACGGGATAGAAAGAGAAGATAGAGAAAAAATGGGCCAGTCGTTGTTGAATATCTACGAGATGTTTCCACCAAGATATCCCCAGAACGTAGCTGTTTGACTGACTTTGGAAAACCAGCATGCCCCTCTAATTTATTCTGAATAAAAAAAGGGAGACATTTGCCCTAAAGTTTTTTCCGACAAAGAATGCGCAATAAGAAAACGAGGTAAAGGTGCACAATATGATGGAGACTGCTTTTCAGAGTCTTCAAGGCATGGTCGTTTATCAATGAGTGGAGTTTTTACTACTTTATTTTTATTAGGGTTTGGGGATCCATAATATAGAAAGAAAGATTCAGTGCCCACTTACCCCACCCACCATGGAGTCCTACAATGTACACAAGGACATTGCAGCGATGCCAGGGTTTCGTGAGTACTATACCCAAACACCAGCATCAGACACAATGTCCACAACACCCGTTGAGAATGCCCAACACTGGTACTCAGTTGACCTTAGCACGATTGGACCAGCTGATTGACCTTTGGGGGAATTCAACACCAAAGTGGTGTGTTGCAGTGCCCCAGACACTACTCAACCACCAGGATCCTCTCCTCCCCTTCACGGGTCGCTACACACAGCAAACACGTGGGTGGATGTTTAGATCCCAGAGGAGGTAGCTGAAAATACAGAACCTTCCCTGAAAGGTTACCTAACCACATACAGGAATCCATGTCGAGGGGCCACTGGGGGACAGTAGAATAATGCAAAAAGAGATATGTAAAACCTAAGTTTAATTTTAACATAACATATCGTTTTGGGACAACATGGGACCTATTGGTCTATCTCGGCTGTTCCATCCTCTAAACGAAATTAAAATAATAATAATAAAAATCTTAAAACCATCTTTTATCATTCATATACTTCAACTTTTTCTTAAACTCACTTAAATTTACTGCCTCTACAACATCCAAAGACCAACCACCCTGCTAGAAAATAACTCCTACCTTGCCAAAATTTATATATTTGTGTCCCCTAGTCCTACTATTCTCACCGTTAAATATGGAAAAAGATGATACATCAACGCTATCAATTTCCTTTACAATCTTAAACACCTCAATCAGATTACCCTCCTTCAACTCTTATTTTTTTTCAAGATAAAACAATTTGAGAGATTTCAGCCACTTCTTCCCAGGCACTATTATAGTAACCCTTCTCTGAACCCTTTCCAACAATTCAATTTTATTATTTGTTTGAAGTTAAACAAAAATCTGCACAATGAACTATCTGTACTCTGCCCACCACTGGTATAGAAACCCGCTTTTTGGGGTTGTAAGTCCGCAGAAATACCACTGTGCCACTGGGGGGGGGGGGATTTTAAAGTATATATTTCTTAATATCGTTACTAGAGATTGTTACGAGATTGATACACACAGTTTTCTTTTTATCACACATGTTTTAATATACACACAACAATACAATTTACAATAACAGTTATTACACACAATGATTTATATACAACAATTTCACAAACTTACAAGCAATATAAAGTCTTCTTTCTAGTCTGGAACTTCCTTGATATCTTATTGAGGGTCAACGATGAGCGAGTTAATTACGAGTTGATGTAGGTACGATTCCTTTCACGGGGAACTAGCTAGCTTTGTCCTTCCTTATTAACCAGCCACATACACAGAGATTTCCACCATAAAGTTATATAACGTTTTCGTAAAAGTACTAATGTCCGATGTGAATCCACTGAAGTTAAATGGTTCGTAATGTTCGAAATTTATAAATGTTCCTGGTCAAATATCTGAAGTTCCCCGATTAATAAGCGTTAATCACAGTTACAGCTTACGAAGTTTATAGTGTCGCGTTGGTTTATATTTATAGGTACGTGGAGACTTTATAGAAAATTAAGAATACGTAGCGATAACAAAGCTACATTAAGTGTTTACGTATAAACATATATTGTTGATTCTT
>NW_013670775.1:63144-72834 GCF_000517525.1 Limulus polyphemus | reverse complement strand
TTTCAAGGTTTCTTGTGGCAATGTTATAAGTAAAGTGACATGCTCCCAAACTTTAAAATTCCTCCTTTCTTGTTTTGCTGTAAACAAAATCTCACAAATGCAGCCACACGGAAATAAATATCTTTATTAAGGAGTTATTATTTTGTTGTATTTAATTTACAGAATATATATATATATATTATTCAGAATATGCAATGTTCATCTCACTCGAATTCATCACAATGCAAGGCTTTCAGGAACTCAAGTAAATATTCCAGAAACAGTTGTGTAATAAGTTTCCCGTAATTCGGTAAAATTGTGTTTCATTTTTCAATACTAGAATTACTCTAACTTTAATCAAATTAGTTCACTAAATTTCTAGCAACAAGCACTATCAAGTATTTGATTACCTGACTATCATTATTTCTAAGATTTCTGTTATCTTCCTGTAATCTATATATATATTCATTGAAGAAAAATTAACTCTTCGATTTAAGCAAGCATCTAACAAATATTATATTTTTAAAATTTATTGTTTTAAATTTCGGAGGTTTCATTTATTCTAATATCTTAAATCTTTTATGTTTTAGCATAACTAAACTATCATTGCAATGTTATTGATCTCACATGTACAACCGCTTCGAATTCTAATATAATCTAAACGCCAGGTAACATTTGTGCCATACTCTCTAACCAAGGCATAAGTAAAGCTATACTTTTGAATACAATGAGAATGATGTATCAGAGGAGGAGAAAGGAAGCGACAAGGACGCCCCCTCACTTCTTCCAGACAGGAAGTTTGGTAAAATTTTTGCGTGGAATTTCTGTCGTGGTAAAGCTCGAGAATTCGGCCAGATCTCGAAACTCCTCCCATTGGCTGAACGATTTCCGACACCGAAGGGCAACATTCAGTTGAATGAGCAATTCTCAGGGGGAACTTCACGTGTTTTCCAACTTCGAAAGGATCCCAGGCCCATTCTCTGCCGAGAGTGATAAATATAAGAGGAAAGCCACGAACAATTTATAAATGTATGACACATTATAAATGTATATTTAACAAAATCACCACGAAACTAAATTGTATATTACTAATTGTGTGAGCAAACAAAAAAATTATTATACTGTAATGAATATACAACAAAACATGGATATATGTACAGCTCATAAAATTGCATGTTTTTTATTATATCTCATACATTTTCTTACGTCCTGAAGTTGATTTTGTTTCGTAAGGCCTAGCATCACGTCGCTTTTGTAGCAAACATTCAATAAACTAACAATATTATTTTCGATAAGAAAAGCAACGGAACTGTCAGTATTATTGATCATCGACTTTTACTAGTTTTTCAGAATAAAACCCTAAAAATTGTGACAAATATTGATCACAGTGGCGGCCAAATTTGTTGTTCTAATAGAAGCAGAAAATGTTTACCGATACACCTAAAAAGAAAAATTTAATATTTTCGTCGCCATATTTGTTTGTTTTGTTTTTTTTTCGTTTTAAGTACATATCTTCTAAGTGCTGTATATATTGAATTAATTTAAGACAAGTATTATTTATCACCAACGGGTGTCAAAGAAATGAAAAAAGCTTTTTTTTTCTTTTTGTCTAGCTAGCCATTCGGTTTTCAGTGTATTTCTTGAATACAAGTTTCGAAACAATCTAGAGCAAATCTTAATATAAACTGATATAATTTAAGAATCCATGAGTGAAATCAAAGGTGAAAATCTTGAAATAGCTCAATTACGCTACATCTTATATATATACAGTGCCGACGAATCTTTTCGCTCAATGCCAGATCTCATCCGTCGGCTGGGATACGATAGGCATAGTAATGGTTTATGCGATATATATGTTTGTGTGTGTTTGCGTACATACAAGAAATCAAATATACTTTCCTCAAGGAAGTGATTAATAAAAATGAAACAATATAAAAATACCATATATATATTTATATATTATTAATTCTCATGAACAACAACTGTTAGGGTGTGAATCAGATTAAGCAAGTGAATTGTAATTGCTAGTAATTTTGTTGAAGTAATTTGTAAATCAGATCTTTACGTAAGAATTAATAACACAACATTATTTATTTTATTTTATTTTAACGCTGTTTTTTATTTATTGATGTACTATTATTATTATTTTATATGAATTAACTTTACTATCATTTACAATAATTGGCGAACTAGCAATGCTTTATGACTTGAAAGCATGACTGTGTTGACTATAAAAGTATTCAACGTTCAGTAGAAATGTTGTTTGATCGACTTAAGAATTTTGTTTCTGTTTTATTTGAAAGTAAATATAAGACTTTGAAAAGAAACTTGGTTTTGGAGTCAGATAACGAAGTGTAACCTTACCTAGCGTACTTCTGTTTCCACGAAACAGGTCTACCAGAATTGTGATTGATGGGGCTTCCAAAGCCACAAGGAATCAACAAGAGACACTACAGGAGAAAAAAATAGAGAATAGTTAATCATGCACGTGTGGATACCCTAAGAAAACATGCGCACTGTGCAATAAAAGTTAACATGGTAGAATTTCGTATTACACGATTACTTAATTCACCTAAGCTTATATGCTCCACACACCCACGTGGCAGGCGGAAATGTAGGCCTGATTGACGGCAAAATGATCTGATCGTCAACTGCCTGCTCTAATTTCATCTCAGTTTTTCCTGCTTTCTTAATACTACTGTGTTATCTTTGCCTGTGTCCACAGCGAAAGGCAGTAAAGCAATAGCTGTCTAGATTTTACTCTGTCGCTCTGAAAACAAAACAAACAAAATAGCCACTATTTTTATCGTTTGTGATTGGTTGATTTTATTTATTATATTTTTATATTTTCATAAACTGACATTGAACTTAACCGTGAATCATATTACACAAAACTTTAAGGACAAAAGCATTGCATAATTGCACTCAAACAACCTTATTTACAGCCTTGAATGATATTTTTATAGGGGGCGCAAAAAACTAGATTTTAATGCATACATTATTTGTTTTTGTATAATGCCTAAGAACTTAAGTTGACGATGTTTGGTTAAATGTAAATAATTCTATGTTTGCTTGTTTCAGAAATTTCTGAGTAAGCCGTCCCTAATTTTCAGAGAGATGCCAGTTAGTCAACAGCCTTCAACTATTAGTCTAGTCTTGTCTGACCTGAGTAAGTGGTAATTGACTGCAACTCTTTAGCACATCCATGAAGTGTAGAACATGATTTTGTGGCAACGAGACGCGAACACTAAATCCTCGGATTCATCGTTTGGCCATCTTAACTAATAGACGATGCCCAGCTCTTACTTAGCGCTACATAGCAGGCTGTTTCACTCGGTTAGGTTAAGGATCTATAACATTCTTGCAAAAGTGTTTCTGAAATATAAGTACATCTCGCCCCTAACACTTCAAACGTGGAAACTGAAGCAGAAAATATAGGCGATTTTGTTAGTTTGTTGCAGAAAGCTATATATAGTTAAAACCGCATAGGCGACGAAAATGTAAAAATTAAACAATAGGTTGAACAATCACCAAGTTTTTATATATTTTATTTAAAGAAGGATGATGTTTCGAGACAGCGCTCTTCGTCAGATCATACAGCTTACAACATACACAACAATGGGCTATCAGTGCGTTACGTGGCCCGGCATGGCCAGGTGGTTAGGACACTCGACTCGCAATCTGCGTGTCGCGGGTTCGCATCCCCGTCCCACCAAACATGCTCGCCCTTTCAGCCGTGGGGGTCAATGTGACGGTCAATCCTACTATTCGTTGGTAAAAGAGTTGGCGGTGGGTGGTGATGACTAGCTGCCTTCCCTCTAGTCTTACACTGCTAAATTAGGGACGGCTAGCGCAGATAGCCCTCGAGTAGCTTTGCGCAAAATTCAAAACAAACAAATAGTGCATTACAAGCCTTTAGGCTCACCGCTGAGTCGCCAGGGAGCCTGTATTTTTTTATTATTTTTTTAGGCTTACCGCTGAGCCGCCAGGGAGCCAGTATTTTTTTTATTTTTTTAGGCTTACCGCTGAGCGCCAGGGAGCCTGTATTTTTTTATTATTTTTATTTAGGCTTACCGCTGAGCCGCCAGGGAGCCTGTATTTTTTTATTATTTTTTTAGGCTTACCGCTGAGCCGCCAGGGAACCAGTATTTTTTTATTATTTTTTTAGACTTACCGCTGAGCCGCCAGGGAGCCAGTATTTTTGAGTTTTAAAAAACGTATCAGTGTTCGCTTGTTTGTTTGTAATTAAGCACAAAGCTACACAATGGGCTATCTGTGCTCTGACCACCACGGGTATCGAAACCCGGATTCTAGTAAGCCTAGTAAAATTGTAAGTCCACAGACATGCTGTTGTGCCACTGGGGGGCTCAATGTTTGCATTGTTATAAAACGTATACGCGTCGTATTCTATTAACTTTTATTGCAAAACTTGGCCCATGGTTCAGTGATATAAAAACATAAAAACTAGTACAGAAATCAAATGGAAAAATTAGAAAATATGTCAATAAATACTGTAATTATTGATTTTGTGGCAAAAGATAGAAGTTTTTCATAATGGCTATAATGAATAAAAATACTCGTAAATATTTTTTTGCTTTCAAACTTTACAGTTTTAGGAAACACAGCCATTGAAACATTTGTGACAAATGATATTTGTACAGTAAAAATACAGGAGTACGGCTAAGTGTAGAAATCAAAGCACCAGTCAGTGGGGAATCCACTAATCACGTAAAAAAAATAGTTAATATGTATGAAAGATGGAAAAATTAAATACATTACACAACAAATGATGGTAATGTTGTTGACGTTTCGGGCCTAAACCCTTCCTAAAAAAAAAAACACTTTAATATCAAAACTACAGAAAAGTTGTACAGCGTTCTATGTATACACATAAACAAGTATACACGAATCGTCTCTACTAATATTGTTGAAAAAATAAAATCTAATAGCTGATATACGTACATTTAGGCTGTACAACTAACTATTTTATGTTTTTTAGATTAAAGGTCTTTAGAGAAAGGCTTAGACTCGAAACGTCAACAACGTTTATTTAAAATAATTCTTCTATGTTTTATATACCTTAAATAATTTTTATCAATATAAAATTAAAATATTTTCGGCGTTCTAACCCAATTTTTTCAATTACTGATCACCACTAACGAGAGATCTCTTAACACTGATGACGAGTAGTTCAAGTTTAATCTCCAGGAGAACGATTTCTGAGGTCTACGAATCTACGTCAGAGAGGGTTTAATATGAAGATTAAGGACATTTGCTTTAAATAAACTCCTATAGATGTGGCCTCTTATGTCATTAATTGTGGTTTTTCCATCCTTTTCAAATTTGAATGCGGTTACGTATTAATAAGGCTCACTGTTCGGCATCACTGATTGGCGCTAATAGTGTCGAAGCTGTTTCTACCGGGTTATAAATCAAGGCATTATTCGAAGCGAAAAGGTTTAGCTCATAACGATCTGCAAGTTAACTCCGCATAAAATAAGTGCTTGAAATTTTTAGAAAATGCTTATTATAGTTTAAATTTCATTTATTACTATGCTATTTTTATCTCAGGAGTTCTAGGACCTCTTTATAAAATTCTTGAAATTAATCACGTTCCCCGGTTTGAGATATTGAAAAATAATAACAATAACCATCAGGTCCATCCAAGAGACCGAAGAATAATTGAGTAATAAAATCCATTGCGTGGGAGTTCTAGCTTATATTTTCCTTTTCTTCAGTCAACTTCTCGGAGATTCAAGAGTTAATCGTAATTATACGTTATTTTCACCAACTTTATTCGTATTAAACGTCTGTAAAATAATAAGGAATAATTATTTATTCTTTTTTTTTCTTGAATATTTTCCAAGTAAAAGTTGTGTGAATTTGTGGAAAATGTTTGTCATCCTTAACAGTTCTACAGAACTATAATACATGTACAGTTAGAAATACACATGAAGACTTTTAATAATGGTTGGAGACAGCTTGAATGGGTAATGAAGAAAAACTTTAATATAAGTTTAACATAACAGCAAATGTACAACGTTTCGACAAGGTTTTGTCATCATCAAGTATGAGCACCTTACGTACTCGGATAAAGCTGTTCCAGAAGTATTACATATAGCTCCATCCAGCTAAGAATTGATCTATATATACAGTACCGGATCGACGCAAAGTCTGTTAGGTTACTGCCCCGAAGACTTTGGGAATCCTACCGATCTTGAAGTTTTTGTAAAATCCAGTTTCATCAATGGATTCCAAAGTTACATTAGCTTCTGGAACCAATAGGCTTAACTCGCCTCTTTACAGTTTGTGGAAAAAATATCGTATTCGAATTACACAGCCAGTCAATAAGGTAATAGTTGTTGCTGTTTGTTATTAAGCACAAAGCTACACAAAGGGCTATCTGTGCTCTGTCCACCACGGATATCGAAGCCAGGTTTCTAGCAGTATAAGTCCTCGGACATACTGCTGTGCCACTGGGGGGCAAGCTAATAGTCACCCACGCCAGAAAAATATTTTATCAAATTGACTAACATGAAATACAGGATGCAAGATGAACATTAATAGTTGGTGAATCTACCCTTTACAATATTTAAGGAACACAATTTGACGGTTTCAAATCATTGCCGTGAAATTGCACCCCCACTCTCGGCGAACAATTTGGATGGGGTTAGGGTTAACTTTAAAAGTTGGTTGTTTGGAATATTTTCACAGAGAACAATCTAGGATGGGGTTAGGGTTAACCTTAGAAGGTTTTTTTTTGGGGGGGGGGGATATTTTCACAAAGGACAATCTAGAATGGGGTTAGAAGATGTTTGTTTGGGACATTTTCACAGGGGACAATTTAGAATGGGGCGTACGTTAGGGTTTATATTCGTCAACTGGCGTAGATAAGTCGTAATGTCCTGACGTTCAAGCCATCGTTTTGTAACTCGGGTTGAATGAGCAAGAGCCTCAATGTATATGCAAACACTGTCTTGTCTGGTAAACTGGGCTTTGGTTTAGAGAGGTATAATACCTTTGATCGATAATTTTGGTGTATCGAGTATTGGTCATCCTTTCGTATAAACACCAGACATAAATGTCATTTGAACAATACGATCTTCCGGGGAACTTTCTTTGAAGTGTTTGCAAGACATAACAAAATACAGTGTTATATCAGTGTTAAATACAGTGTTATATCTGTCATGTCTTTCAAGCGATTCCACAAAAGTTCCTGGGAGAATCGTCTTTAAACCGAGGTGTGTCCAAAGTTCTAGAACTGTGCAAATCTGGACTCTTTGGAAATATTGTAAACCCCCCCCCCCCCTCAAAAAAAGGAGGACATATAAATCCGGATGCTGTCGACGTATGGTAATGGCCGGAGTGAGGAGTGGCTTTCGTCTAGCTACTTTGCCGTTATAACCTGTACAATAAAGATAACTTCTGATGGAATTGAGGCGCACGTGTATCTGATCTGCATCAGTAATGGCCGTTTGACGTTGGTCATTTTCAGTTTAGAAATTGTTGTTTTCCGACACGATTGGAGCTGCATTGGCACCTTACTCGCCATTGACAACAGTATTGTAAATAATCTGGCAATTTCTGGCTCTTCTATCGTCCAACTATGCGAACTTGTGAAAATATGGTTCCCGGAACCCTTTTGTCCGTGGCGTTGTTGTTTATATGATGTAGTCTTAACCTTCTATACCTGTATTTGCATTTGACGTCATGTAAATTGTCGTTTTATATTTTCGGAGTCATTTGTTTACTTACCAAGAGTAATTGGCTGACGATATTTTAAACATATATTCTATTATATGCATAAAGTCTCAATTTTATTGTAGGTGTATTTATGTGACTATTAATGTTTCAATGTGATTGACTTTTTTTTAAAAAAGTCCAATTTGTTGAATACCAATAGAATGGCTTTGTTTACGGGCGGATAGAGTATTCATGTTATATATTCGCTTGTTTTGTATATCTGTAAGTTAGTCACCTGTCTTCGCGCCTCTGTTCACTTGGTCGACATCCACGTGCAGTGAAAAGTCTGGAATGTTTGACTAGATGATTGGTCAAAATTTGAACTCACTGTCTTTTGTAGAAAATTGCTACAGTGCAAATTGCGGTATTAAGTTCAACAGTATATAATCATGATAATCAGAACTAGCACGCCCTCTAGTGGCTCAGCGGTAAGGCCGAAGACCTATGACGCTAAAAAAAACAGGTTTCGATACCCGTGTTTGGTATTATGTAATTTTACGCTTGACAACAAACAAACACACGAAAACAACAACAAACAGAACGAGCGCAACCACAACATGGAACATCATTTTTTAAAGTCCAATTAACCTTACAAAATCCGATTTATCATCAATCTTTTCCATTAAACTACTCAGTTATTAATGCTTTGCGCTAAAAATAGAACTTTTTGCCATATAAAAGTTTTATTTAAACAGTCATCATATAAGCAGACCAACCTAAACTCAAAAATACTTCCATAAATTTCAAACTTAACGGGATATTTTTCGTTCCTCTACGTGTCACTGTGAATAAAATGTGTTCGTAGACTATAAAAGTTTTAAAAACTCAAAAATCTAGGCCTTTCCTCTTGAAAGGAAATAATTCTAAGAAACTGAATTTAACAGTTAATACCAGCTTTCTTTAACTGTAAAATAGAAAGAAATACATGTTATATATCTTTGTTAGAATATTTCAGTTTCTTGTCTCTCTGGGATCAAAAAGATGCGATTAATAAGGTTGATCACACTTCACACGGTAACCATGGGGATCATTTGTTGAAACTGAAAGACATAAATTTCAATTTACAGGCTAAAAACAAATCAAGATTGTTATTTAATATCCGAATTTTAAGATAGTTTTCGATAGAGTGTTCCCTCACAGACTGGTTTGAATTTCGCATAAAGCTACCTGCGTTAGCCATCCATAATTTAGCAGTGATAGACGAGAAGGAAGGCAGCTAGTCAACACCACCCACCGCCAACTGTTCGGTAACTTTTACCATATTATGACGTCCCCTCGGCTGAAAGGGCGAAAATGTTCGATGCCGGGGGATTCGAACCCGCGACCTGCATAATACTAAAAGATTGCCCTAATCATAAAGCTATGTCAGAACAAACAGAAAGCCTCGTTCGAGTGATGATGATTTAATTCTGGGAGTGTCTTGCCAATTCTAACATTCTTGGAGGTTTTGTGTTAAAATAATATGCTAAAGTTCCTGCAGCTTAATTTTAAACAGTAGATAGTATCACGGAAATAGCGTTGTTTAACTCTTCAGCTTAATGTTAAACAGTTGATAGTATCACGGAAATATGGCTGTTTAACTCTTCAGGTTAATGTTAAACAGTAGATAGTATCACGGAAATAGCGTTGTTTAACTCTTCAGCTTAATGTTAAACAGTAGATAGTATCACGGAAATAGGGTTGTTTAACTCTTCAGATTAATGTTAAATAGTAGATAGTATCACGCAAATAGGGTTGTTTAACTCTTCTGCTCCATTAGGCTTAGACGGTTACTTTCAGCGTTTTTAGTATCAAAAATATCAAATTACTGAGTACAAAACATAAAGCCATTTCAATAAAGAATATGCCCGACATGGCCAGGTGGTTAGGGAGCTCAACTAGCAATCTGATGGTCGCGGGTTCGAATCTCCGTCACACCAAACATGCTCGCCCTTTCAGCCCTGGGGGCGTTATATTGTGACGGTCAAT
>NW_013670775.1:62040-62999 GCF_000517525.1 Limulus polyphemus | reverse complement strand
GCGCGAGATTAAAAAAACAAACAAACAATAATGAAGAATAGTGTTTTATTTTTTACGATTTCACTGTGTGGGTGGCGTCTCTAAATGAATCAATAAAAGTCAAAGGTAGACAGAAAAAGTAGTTTGTTAGCATGTTTAGGTTCACTACTTTATATCAGGAAGACACCGAAATATTAGTAACTCTTGTCAAAATACGATACCATAGGGTGCAAAAGTAGGATTCTGGATTGAATTCTAGTTGGGCAACTGAATTAAGGGGGAAAACCAACAGCAATGTGAGTTTTTCAGGTTTAAGTCAGACTTCTTTTCTTCATGTTCAAAGTGTGGATCAGTAGCTGAAAGATAAAGTTTTTGGAATGTTTGGAAAAGCATTCAAGGAAAGGATTAATGTTGTAAAAAACCACTCGCCAAGGAGTAGAATAAATACAGTCACATATTTACATGAGTTCTTTGTTAATACTGCTGGTGTTTACCTTATATTACAATTTAGTAGTTACATCAACAGGTAGATACACATACATGCTTTATGATATAAACTGTTTGGATTTATCTAGTGTAAGAAAAGCCTGTATTTCTCCCTTTCTTTTCTTCCCAATCTTCATGTAAAATTCTAGAAAAAGAAACAGTTTAAAACACAATATAATATTTTATTATTTGTTTAAACAATCTTTATTATATACAATTTTTCAAGGCCAAAACTTGGCAGTTTTCGAATTTGTTAACGTAGTTTGGTTGGATCAGGTTCTAGATGAAAGTGTTTGTTTACTATCTAATAAACCATTACTTTGGTTGGATCAGGTTTTGGATCAAAGTGTTTGTTTACTATCTAATAGACCATTACTTTGGTTGGATCAGGTTCTGGATGAAAGTGTTTGTTTACTATCTAAGAGACCGTTACTTTGGTTGGATCAGGTTCTGGATGAAAGTGTTTGTTTACTATCTAAGAGACCGTTACTTTG
>NW_013670775.1:47321-61379 GCF_000517525.1 Limulus polyphemus | reverse complement strand
CAAAGTAACGGTCTCTTAGATAGTAAACAAACACTTTCATCCAGAACCTGATCCAACCAAAGTAACGGTCTCTTAGATAGTAAACAAACACTTTCATCCAGAACCTGATCCAACCAAAGTAATGGTATGTTAGATAGTAAACAAACACTTTGATCCTAATGGTTTATTAGATCTTTGGTTGGATCAGGTTCTGGATCAAAGTGTTTGTTTACTATCTAATAAACCATTACAGAACCTGATCCAACCAAAGGATGAAAGTGTTTGTTTACTATCTAAGAGACCGTTACTTTGGTTGGATCAGGTTCTGGATGAAAGTGTTTGGATATTCCTGCTCTTACACAGCAGTTTGGCAACAGAACAAAATATATAACAGTTTTTGCACTTCCGCTAATATCTCGGAAATAAGTCGATATACAATGTGTGATGTTTTTGGTGTATTCCTTAAGATCAAAATGTTTTAAAAATATTTTAAATGTTCTTTTGAAGTATATAAATATGTTGATATTGTCAGAAACTAATTTTGTTGATGAAGAGACGGGCGTGGCTCGAACTGTTCATCCGCGAGCATATGGCACGCAGACCACGGAGGGTAAAATGCACTCCATAGAGTTATGAGTTTGCTAGAATAGTAGCAATCAAATTTCATGCACTATTTGATTGGATTAGCTCAAGAGTCGGCGATAGTGCTATAGATTAGCTCCTTCCCTCTAGCCCATCAGTTTTAAATTAGAGACAGCTATGTGCAGATACCCCTTTGTGTAGTTTTGTGAGAAAATTTTGAAACAAAGAAAGAGTACATTATCATTAATAAGAGATTTTTTGAATAATTAAACTTATATCTTAATGATGACACGAATGTTTGTGTTGTTTTAAGACCTGACTAAAGCTTTTTGTCTATTGTATTATAGAATTTTATTTAATATATTTAATAACTTTTTAGTGCATGGACCACTTCGGAAGAGAAGCGACTCCACGAACCACCTAAAGATCCTATCCCACCCGCGTTCGCTTGCCACAGCAAAAAACAACAACAACAAAAACATCAGAATTAATGGAAAGACCCCCAGTGATCCTCGAATCACACTTTGAGAACCAATGTTATGGTGAAACATTTTTTGGAACGACTTTAGAATTATATATATCTTAAAATCGTTTCTTATGGTCTTCCATAAGTTACCTTATTCGGATCCGTTGTTGTTGTTGTATAAGAATGATAAAAAAACTCATAGAGAATTGGTGAGCTCGAAATATTTATATACTACATAATACTGTTATTTTTATTGAAGCTCTCGATGTTCTTAAATATGTAATTAGTATTTAGCTAAAAAAGACAAAAAGTCTAAGTTCATTTGTTTCCATGTTCCTAATATTTTGTGTTCCGATATTTCCAAAACATATCACCCTGCGAATCAATACATTGAGAGTAATAATTACCAGGATATACCGACTTGCAAACTTGTTAACTTAGATGTGTGATATGCAGGCATATCTTCTGTTGTCTACGTGATCCTATTATTATAGGCATTTTTGAAATTTTTCTTTAGTTAGTTTCTATGCAGTGTTGGCAAAAACACGCGGTTCAGTAAGCCATTAAAGTTGTTTCGCTCTAGATACCTTTGTTTTCTATAGCAGATAGTATCTACTCTGGCTAAGGTGATGAGGCAGTAAAGTTGCACATCCGTGTTAAGAAGAGTCAACGAATGTGACGTCCTTTACTGGCCGAGTGGATGGTCTCTGTATGTTAAAGCCTACTTAGTTTTCATCGTGACTAGTTCTGCAGAAATCCAGTTTGACAGATGAAAAGATGAAGTTCTATTTACTGATCCAGTAAAGACGAATGTCTAAGCATCTTCACAAATACGGAAACATTTTTTTTTTGCTTTGTGACACAGTAATGATTATTTTACACTTAAAATCACATGTGTCCAGTCAAACTATTTCTCACAGCTTAAAATTCAGTTGAGTTTTCAAACTTATATTACTCCATAAATTCCTGTTCGATCCCATCTTATTAAGCGAACCTTTCTATATCTGTGTTCCTCGCAGATAAACTGATTTCCGCGCCCACCTCTGTAAAAGACTTAGGAGTAACTTTAGATGAAACATTTCTGTAGCACAAGTTTTTAAGTAACACTCTGAGAGTTTGTGCCTCTTTATTGTGTAACATACAAGAATTCTTGCTAATAAAAATATGTAAATTAGTTTACCAAGCAATTTAATCATAGGATGTGCAGAACGTAATAGGGAAAACTGGGTAAGTACAGGGTCTTACTTTGGATTTATGGGAGTATTACCTGTTAGGAATTTTATATAAGTATGATATGATAACACATGATTATTATAGCAATTAATTTAAATCAAAAATAGATCATTCTTTCCAAGCTATATTAAAAGGAAAAGCCCCCCCCCCCCCCAGTGGCACAGCGGACTTACAACGTTAAAAACCGGGTTTCGATACTCGTGATGGGCAAAGCACAGATAGCCCATTGTGTAGCTTTGTGCTTAATAACAAACAAATTAAAAGTATAATATAAAGTGGCCTGTTGTAATTTAAGGTCTTCTCACAATTATAGCATCTACTTTGAAAAGGGAGAAAAAGTAACCTAATACTTTCAATAGTCCTATCGATCTTACTCCAGGGTAGGCCAGCGGTAAGTCTGGGGGTTTATAACTCTCAAAAATTTGGTTTCGATATCCGAACTAGTTAGAGCATTGTAAGCCCACTGTGTAGCTATGTGCTTAACAACAAACGAAATTTAATATTTCTAAACTAAGATTTGTTAAAAGTTTGTTCATTTGTAGTTTTCATCGCAAAGCCACACAATGGGCTAACTTTGCTTTGTCCATCGCTGGGAATCGAGCCCCAGACTTTAGCGTTGTAAGTCCGAAGTCTTACCGTTGGCCAGCCAGAGGACATCTGCTATTATATGAACTTTAATTAGAGCGATAGACTCGCAATCTGCGGGTTGCAGGTTCGAATCCTGTCACCGAACATGCTCGCTCTTTCAGCCGCGAGGGCGTTATAATGTAACGGTCAATCCCACTTTTCGTTGGTAAAAGGGTGACACAAGAGTTGGCGTTGGGTGGTGTTGAATAGCTACTTTCTGTCCAGTTCATCATTTCTAAATTGGGAACAGCTAGCGCAAATAATCCTCTATATGTCTTTTTTTGAAAAGAAAGAAATAGGGACTTTGAATTCGGTATATTCTGATCATCTTGGCCTGGTATGGTCAGGTGGTTATGGCGCTCGACTCACAATCTGAGGGTCGAGGGTTCGAATCCCTGTCACACCAAACATGCTCGCCCTTTCAGCTGTGGGGGCGTTATATTGTGACGGTCAATCCCACTATTCGTTATAAAAGAGTAGCCCGAGAGGTGGTGATGACTGCCTTCCCTCTAGTCGTTCACTGCTAAATCAAGGACGGCTTGCACAGATAGCTCTCGTGTAGCTTTGCGCGAAATTGAAAACAAACAGGAATGGAGTTACCTTTTTTTTATAATAGCCCAGTGGTAGAACGGTATCTTTGCGGACTTACAACGCTTAAAAAAACCGCGTTTCGATACTCGTAGTGGGCAGAGCACAGATATCCCATTGTGCGTAACTTCAACAGAACAACAAGTACAATACTTTTTAAAACCATTTGTTTTGGTGAACCGTATAAATACATGCGTGCTACATTTCGTACAGTTAGGGGACACTTTATAAAACTCACTTTGTTTTTCTGTTGCTTTATGATATATGTGCTCATTTTTCACTGGGCCGGTCGTGAATCCAAAGAACCATGGTTCACGTTCCGTTGCTAGAAAAAAACACGAAGCACTTCCGTACTTTTAGCCTTTGAGAGTGCTGTAAGTGTCAAGTTCAAACCACACTATTCAGTTAGAGTAGCCGAAGAGTTGACGTTAGGTTTTGTTGAACGGTTGACTTGCCTCTAGTTAATGAGTACAAAATTATGGGCCCGGCATGGCCAGGTGAATAAAGCGCTCGACTCGCAATCTGAGGGTCGTGGGTTCGAATCCCCGTCCCACCAAACATGCTCGCCCTTTCAGCCGTGGGGGCGTTATAATGTGACGGTCAATCCCACTATTCGTTGATAAAAGAGTAGCCCAAGAGTTGGCGGTGGGTGGTGATGACTAGCTGCCTTCCCTCTAGTCTTACACTGCTAAATTAGGGACGATTAGCGCAGATAGTCCTCGTGTATCTTTGCGCGAAATTCAAAAACAGACAAAATTATGAACTGTTATGTGCAGATAACCATTGTGTTGTTTTGCTCGCGTATCCGAAAAAGATCTCTCAACAACCGTATGTGTCATTATGTGGCATAAAATTAATTATTGATTTACATACTTAAATACATACACGTCAATGTGTAGATGTAATTATATTTTCGGACATGATTTTGGCTAAATGTCCAAAATCAGGGGGTTCGATTTCCTGCGATGGACAAAGCAGATAGGCTAATCTAGTTTTGTTTTAAAACAAACAAACGATGATATTAACGTTATATTATACCTCACATAACCTATAGCTACCCTACTGTAAAGTACCGATGTTTATTTCTTTGAATACAAAGCTACAGGGGAAGGGGAGAGGGGGGAGACACACCTATGACACTAAAGGTACAACTCACTAATAAGGTTTGTTTTTTGTACATAAGTTTGTTGTACAAATAAATAAAGAGAGGGTTTCCTCATATTCTGTCTCACATGTGTTTGTTTATTTTTTTGTAATTAAGCACAAACCCACGATTGTATATAGACCACTGAGACCGGTCAAAGTCAAAGATTAAATTTAAAACATGCAATGAGGCTCTCATTTATTTTTTTTTCGCCCACTGTTTCATTAATGTTCGAGTGATAACGTCGCTCGTATCCTCAAAATATGTGTAGATATATAGCTGTGTAGGCTTATAGCCATGTAAACTTGTTAGAAACATAACCGTTTAGGCGTACAATCATGTAAACTTGTTAGACACATAACCGTTTAGGCGTACAATCATGTAAACTTGTTAGAAACATAACCGTTTAGGCGTACAATCATGTAAACTTGTTAGAAACATAACCGTTTAGGCGTACAATCATGTAAACTTGTTAGACACATAACCGTATAAGCGTACAATCATGTAAACTTGTTAGAAACATAACCGTTTAGGCGTACAATCATGTATACTTGTTAGACACATAACCGTATAGGCGTACAATCATGTTAGCTTCACGTATCCCATTCGTTGTGGATGGTTTATCGTCCGTTTTAGTTTTGAAAGAAACTGATTGTAAAGAAATCTCTCTGATAACACTACACCAAACCACATAAAAACGAATCTTCATCGTATGGATTCGACCGTAATTTCAGGACTTAAAAAAAAAAACGATTTTGCTACATACCAGTTCTGCGTATCTGTCGTAAAGAGTAAGCAAAGTTATTTTATCAAAAAATAACTTCCAACTGCTTATCTATGAATAGTAAATCGCTTTTACAGTGTTTTTTTAAAGTGGCATTAACGTAATAAAAAAATATACTAAGCCAAACAATTAGGGTAAGGTAAATCGTGTATCTCTCTGATACGCCTCTAGGGCATTGTTTAAGACTGGCTATACTTACCATTGCAAAAACGGCAAGAAAAAGCTAAGAAAAATTGCCACCAGTTTCTAGAAATATCGACGTAACTTTCCTACCTATTAAAAGTTAAATGTTTTCAGCACTTACCACCAGGAGCTTGTTCAGATCCACCTGGAACATAGCGACACTGTACAACTGAAGAGACCGCACAATATGATATAGAATTATACTGGGAAACAGACTTTCCTTGCGCAACTCCCACGTGGGCTTCAGAACTTAACCCCCCCCTCCCTCCTCCTTCTCTGGGTTTATGCAACAGGTGGGGGGTCAGAATCACGTTAGGGAATTAGTATGATTGTCTTACAGAAAAGTGTTGAAAAGAACGGAGAAATTAGAAAAATTTTCAGCTCATACTTAAAGGTTTATATATTGTACTAACGAGCAGATAATTTCATCCATGTATATGGTTGCTATGTTAGCGAAAAAAAAAAAGTAAAAATAATATAAAAAAGATAAAGAAAGCTAAACTAACTGGAACTTTAACGTGAGTTATTAACTAAAAGAGTTCAAAATGTTTATGTTCCTTTTGTTTTTATTATTAATTATTTTTAAGATACTTCAAAATATTTCAACGCTAAAATCCAGTGTTCGATCCCACAGCACTATAAGATCAATAACAACAACACAAAATCTTTAACCATTGTAACGTCGAAAGTGAAGTTGCCACCAAGAAACTGCAGGGGTGAAAATAAACTACAAACTTAAAGACAATAGAAAATAAAACTCTAGCGAAACACAAAATAATGGCATTGTAATGAAATGTACTAATAATGTTCACGGAGTCATGGCCAAGTGATTAGTTTGCCCGGACTGTGAGTCCGAGAATTCATGGTTCATGACCTATTGTCACAAACACACACACCGCACTTTGAGTCCGAGAATATGCTATAAGAGTGACAGTCAAATGTCACTATTTACTTAGATAAGAGTAGCTCAAAAGTTGGCGGTGTGTATTATTGATTAGCGGTCTTTCTTCCAGTCAACATTAGGTTATGCGCAGGTAGATCGTTTTCAGCTTTGCACGAAGTCCTCAAACAAACAAATGAAAAAGTAATTACTTCTTACTGCACACAAAAATATTTTAAATAAAACTATTAGAAGATAGACTTTTTTTTTTCGTTGTAGCCCAGCGGTATGTCTGCGAACTTACACAGAGTACAGATAATCCATTGTGTAGTTTCGTGCTTAACTACAAACAAATATTGGCCCAGCATGGCCAGGTGGTTAGGGCACTCGACTCGCAATCTGAGGGTCGCGGGTTCGAATCCCCGTCACACAAAAACCCTTTCAGCCGTGGGGGAGCTATAATGTGACGGTCAATCCCACTATTCGTTGGTAAAAGAGTTGTCGGTGGGTGGTGATGACTAGCTGCCTTCCCTCTAGTCTTACACTGCTAAATTAGGGACGGCTAGCGCAAATAGTCCTCGTGTAGCTTTGCGCAAAATTCAAAACAAACAAATATTTTTTTATTATTATTAAAATAATCAAACCAGTTTTTTTAGAAGTTTTACACCAAACAGTTGAGGCCATTATATGTAACTATTATACACATATATTCGTAATATCTGTAAATAATATTACACAATTATACATATTTAAAATGAATGATACATTAAAATGAATAAAATAATTTCTTTTGTCCATAAATCACAGTATCAAACCTATAATTATAAAATGTTGGATGGATAACGTTTAATAATTCTATTGAAACAACCGAACTATTTCTTCATAGAGTATATGACTCAATAATCGTTATATATATGCATACAGTCTTGGCCAAAATGTTTTCATACTGTTCTATATTGATGTTAATGTCTACATGCATGGAGTTGTTATTGAGTAGTAACAGAGAAGGTAGCGTGTGATCGGACAAACACGTACGAGTTGTTATCATGGTCTATATAAGATGTTTTGAGCACTTTTCGTCAAAACACACATAGACACCAGTTTTGTATAAAAGTGTGTATTTTTAGTATAATCTTTTTTTTGAAACAGATTAACGCTTTCTTCAGAAAATTTATCTGTACTTGGTGTAGAGTCATGCCTCGTCACGTGCTAGAAGTTATAGAGCGTCAAATTGTTCGACTGTACAGAAGTGGTATGAAGCAAATGGACATTAATAGAACAGTAGGGTACCCCCAGTGTACTGTATCCAGAATCCTAAAACGTCATCGGACTACAGGAAATGTTGTTCCAGGAATTCTACTGGTAGACGCCGAAAACTACTGCTCGAGATGACCTTGTTTTGATCAGGTTAACACATCAAAGTCGAAAAAAGTCTTGCAACACATTATGACAGGAATGGCATGAACACATTCATTCCAGGTTATCCAGAGGAACGGTGAATAGGAGATTGACCAAACAATGTCATTTTGCAATATGGGCTATTTGCTAACCGATATTAACCAGAATTCACTGCCGTCACCACGTTACTTGGGCAAAACAGCATGTCAACTTACAGTTAGGACACTGGCGACATGTTATCTTTTCAGATGAGTCCTGTTTCTGGCTTGTTAAAGCTGATGGTAGGGTTCGTTTTCGTCGTTTACCTGTAGAACAGATGAAGGAAGACTGTCTTTACCAGAGGAGGTGGTGCAGTATATGTTTGAGCAGCTATTAATCATAGTGAAAAACACTGTTCTTCATATCTTCCAAGAAAACGTCAATAGCGCCTCCTACGCGCACCACATAGAGACGATATTTCTGTCATACACTGGGGCAAGGTTTGCAATAACTTTGTGTTCCAGGATGACAATGCCACTGTCCATAGTGCACATATTGTACAAGATTAACTCGAACAGGAAGACGTTACAAGATTGTCATGTCCAGCAACATCTGCTGATTATAATCCCATTGAGAACTGTTGGGCAGAAGTGAGCCTGAAAATTACTAATCATGGGCCTAAATCAGCTACTGTAGGTGAGTTGCAGCGCTTTCTAGTGAATTTGGGATAAAATCACGGTGAATTACATCAATAACCTCATCGACAGCATGCCACGTCATCTTGCAAAGGTTATTAATGTATGAAGAGGACCAACCAAGTACTGAATGTTTAATATGAACTGATATAAGGTCACAGAGGCTACTTATAATAATTTGATGTTATATTTCGTCATTATATATGTTTTGTTAAGGTTTTGTCGTGACAGATGAAATGCTGAATTACACATCTTTCTACAGGTTTCTGACAAAATTGTTTGCTGTCCTAATAAATCGTTCTTGATGTCCATAGAACCTGTCTAATTATGCAAATTACATATATAGATGTTAAATATAACATACAATTTTCTGTTTGAAAGCGCTAAGTTTATCTGTATTCAATCTTAATAATAATGATCTTATTTGTTACAAAATATGCTTACATTTTGGCCAAGGTCATATCACATAAGATAAAATAAGCATAATAAAATTATTCTGAATCTGGATTTCTCGCAGATAAATAGATAACGTGTAACGTAGCCCCCCAGTGGCACAGTGGTATGTCTGCGGACTTACAAGGCTAGAAACCGGGTTTCGATACCCGTGGCGGGCAGAGCACAGATAGCCCATTGTGTAGCTTTGTGCATAACTTCAAACAAACAAACAAACGTGTAACGTAATATAATTTGTTTTACTCATGAAAATAAAGAATGAGCTGTTGTAGTGTCACTTGTCTTAATGCATGTAGTAATTGTTCGACCCACAGTGCTTTAGTGTCACTTACTGTGGGTCGAACAGTATTAAGACGTGACACACCAAAGTACTGTGCATATAACAATTACTATATGTATTAAGACAAGTGACATACTAAAGCACTGTACATGTAACAATTACTATATGTATTAAGACATGTGACACACTAAAGTACTGTGGGTCGAACAATTACTATATGTATTAAGATAAGTGACACACTAAAGCACTGTGGGTCGAACAACTACTATATGTATTAAGATAAGTGACACACTAAAGCACTGTGGGTCGAACAATTACTACATGCATTAAGTACAAGTGACACTAAAGCACTGTGCGTCGAACAATTACTACATGCATTAAGACGCTTTAGTGTGTTATTTGTCTTAATACACGTAGTCATTGTTCTATGCACAGTGCTTTAGTGTGTCACTTATCTTAATACATGTAGTCATTGTTCGACACACAGTGCTTTAGTGTCACTTGTCTTAATACGTGTAGTAATTATTCGACCCACGGTGCTTTAGTGTGTCACTTATCTTAAGGCATGTAGTAATTGTTCTATGCACAGTGCTTTAGTGTTACTTATCTTAATGCATGTAGTAATTGTTCGACACACAGTGCTTTAGTGTGTCACTTGTCTTAATACATGTAGTAATTGTCTGACACATAATGCTTTAGTGTGTCACTTATCTTAATGCATTTAGTAATTGTTCGACCCACAGTGCTTTATTGTCACTTGTCTTATTGCATGTTACGAAAAATGACCACTTGACTAAAAAAAACACAAAAAAAAACACTGCGATGAAGCTGAGCATATCTCTAGTAACGTTAATAAAACAATAACAAAGATTTAAAGTTGACTGAAGCTCATAAGCCAGCCACAGCTCGAAATCAAGGGTTTCATTCGTGAGAGAGAGATGGCCGAAACAACCGGAATCTTAATAATAAACACTGACCACATACTCGTCCACTCCCACAGTACAGCTCCAATGGACCTTCATGCTTTTTGTCTCTTTAAATGTGGTATTAAATACCTAATTTTGTACAATAGTACATATGGGAAACGGTGTATAGTCTAAGAATGACCTCGTCCTTCACAGAAGTTTGTTACTTTGCTAACTGATATGCGAGGCACTACTTTTGTACTCATTATAAAGTGAGTACGATTTCAAATGGAAAAAGTAGTTCCAAGGAGAGTATGTTAAATAGAACGTCTTTCTTATAAATTGCAAATAACTCCAGTAAAAGTTGACGTGTACTAGTTTCTCACACCACTTAAAACGGAAGAATCTATTTCATATGCACGTGTTTATACACACGTAACATTAGCCCGAGTAAAAAAAACACGAAGGAATTAGATTACTCATGTGTAAACATGTGCGCTTTTAGTCTTCGTTTGTTTTCTGCTGTGGAAAATTTACTTTATATATTGGTGGTCATTTTCTACCACAAATTTACACATTTTTCTCTAGTAATATAATAAGTAAAGTAAAACAAAATTGAGTGATTGAATTTTGAAAGTAACTACTGCTAGAAGTGTGTTAATATTACAGGAGAAAAAAAAAAACTAAAAGGTAGATGTTTTTGGATTTTTGCCGCTTTAGAGATACGAGCTCTAGCGATTTTTGTTGTTGTTGTTATTCAATATTTGGGGTCCCCTTTTTTGTACAACTTAAGGTGTACCTTTGACTGTAATGAAAACTGTGAAAAACCATAGTTATAAAACGCGTGTCTGGTCGTTAGAGTGTTCGACTCTCAATGTGTGGGTCGCGGGTTCGAATCCCGTCACCGAACAGGCTCACCCTTTCAGCATTGGGTGCGTTATAATGTGACGGTCAATTCCACTTTTCGTTGGTAAAGAGTAGCCAAAGAGTCTGCCGTGGTTGGTGTTGACCAGCTACTTGCCCTCTAGCCTATCACTTGTAAATTAAGGACGGCTAGCGCAGATAGCCCTTGAGTAGCTTTGCGCGAAATTCAACAAAACAAAAGAAAATACATGTTCATACAAAGATACGTCCTATAAAGCGCAAACAATATAAATCTGAAATTGTCAACCTGAACAGAACATGGTCTATGTGACCAGGTCAGGGACCTCCAAGGCTTGAACGTAGGTGTTACTGATTCAAAACTGTTAATCAGAGGACAAACATCTAATCGACACCATTTGCCACCTACGCGGTTACTTTTAATCGAATAACAGAATTAATAGTCACTGTTATAAAGACTCCAAGGCGAAAGTCCGGAACGTGTTCAGTGGCATATCGTTGTTCGAACCTTGGACTTTCCTAGTCACGGCCTGTATGCTAACCACGAGGCCACAAGTGTTACTAACCGCTGTCTAAGAAAATGTTTCCAGTATCTTCCGTGTCATCCATCTTGCCCAGAAAATTTCCAAAAACTACGAAAACCAGATCTTAACCAGAAAATGAGGATCCTACTACTACTACTACATCTTCAATTGTGAAAAGGTAGGGAAAGAACAGAATATGAACTTTGATCGTTGAATCTGAGGTGGAATAAAAGCTTGAGAACAATAGTCTAATCTCTTGGCTTACTACAGATTAACAACCGATACAAACAGTCTAATCTCTTGGCTTACTACAGATTAACAACTGAGAACAACAGTCTAATCTCTTGGCTTACTACAGATTAACAACCGATAAAAACAGTCTACTCTCTTGGCTTACTACAGATTAACAACCGATAAAAACAGTCTAATCTCTTGGCTTACTACAGATTAACAGCCGATAAAAACAGTCTAATCTCTTGGCTTACTACAGATTAACAACTGAGAACAACAGTCTAATCTCTTGGCTTACTACAGATTAACAGCCGATAAAAACAGTCTAATCTCTTGGCTCACTACAGATTAACAGCCGATAAAAACAGTCTAATCTCTTGGCTTACTACAGATTAACAACCGATACAAACAGTCTAATCTCTTGGCTTACTACAGATTAACAACTGAGAAAAACAGTCTAATCACTGGACTTACTACAGATTAACAACCGATAAAAACAGTCTAATCTCTTGGCTTACTACAGATTAACAACTGATAAAAACAGTCTAATCATTTGGCTTACTACAGATTAACAACTGTTGTAAACTATATTTTTTAATATTTTAATTTAGATATTAGCTAGAGGGCAAATGATGTTAAGAAACTTTAACTAATACCTAGATAGATATATTACTTTATAAGTAAGGGTGATGTATTGAGTTAGTTCAATGGGATATTTACTGAGTATTGATGTAAAATGTAGTCAAATACTCAATGTGTGGAAGATTGATTAGTATTGACCGAGAGAAGTTAATTTAATAAGTTAGTCAGGTTTGTTATCAATTCAGTAAACGCCTGCTAAACGTTTTTAGTGCATTAGATCTACGGTAGTCTCAGAGTCAATGTTGAAAAGCTTGTTTATGAATTTAGGCCTAAAACTTGCGTCAAAGTGAACGCAGCCTATAGCAATCATCACTGAAGAAATAACTAAACTATTTATCGTTAGGTTACTTTCACCAAACTAATTAAAAAGAACCCGCCCAACGATAATATACGTTACAGCAATATTTTTATTTCAAATTATCATCGATGTAGGTCAGCGCTTTTCAAACGGGGTTCCTCGACAGACATCCAGGGTTTCAGCGATATACTAGGGTTCCACATAATCTAATACGTAAAGTCACATAATTGCAATCCAGTTACATTATATTCCTTTATTAGTACAACTGGTTTCATGATGACACGACAAGTCACTACATTGTTTTAAATTAGCGAGTGTGATTAGGTTCAAACAGGTGCTTGAGTCATGTAAACTTTTATTATTTGAGAGATCACGCTTCTCGTTATGTGTACGTGTGTGTGCCCGAGTAATTGGCTCTAGTAATTTTTCATGCTTTGCACGTGGGTATATAGCTGTGTTAAGCACACGTACTTTACCTTAAATTATTGATATTTATTTATAATTATTGTAGAATTTTTTTTTGAATGAATAAACAAATTTGATGCAGAAGAGTTCCGTGGATTCAGAACCACCGATGTAGGTAATCAAATTGTTATGGGATGCCATACCAGCTGGCATAAAATTACCCGTCAGACAAAATCAGCATACAACGATAAAGCTTACTGCTAGAACATAATACTGTTGCTGCCCACCCACACATAGTTCACGGAAAATTCATCACTAGGTTTGTTTGTTTGTTTTTTGAATTTCGCGCAAAGCTACACGAGGGCTATCTGCGCTAGAAGTCCCTAATTTAGGAGTGTAAGACTAGAGGGAAGGCAACTAGCCATCACCACCCATCGACAACTCTTTTACCAACGAACAGTGGGATTGACCGTCACATTATAACGCCCTCACGGCTGAAAGGGCGAGCATGTTTGGTGTGACGGGGATTCGAACCCGCAGATTGCGAGTCGAGCGCCCTAACCACCTGGCCATCGTCATTGGGAGTGGTGAAAGGGGAAGGGGCACAGTCGTCTGTGGCATTTACCGGCTCTATCATAAAACAATAAACTAGCAGGAGATGAGAGGTTATAGTACTATGCAAATTACCGTTTTTATGTTTGAAATTACTCTTTTATATCATTGTTTAGTACGCTTCTTCTTGTTGTATCGTTTTTTAACAAGTAGACCATCACACGAAAACAATCTCATATACGTGTCGGTTTATCATAGCCTGGCAATGCATGTAGTGCCATCTACATTGGAGTTTAGTAATTACAAACAAAAGGAAACTAATAATGCTTAGAGACGACTCGAATGGGT
>NW_013670775.1:38228-46373 GCF_000517525.1 Limulus polyphemus | reverse complement strand
CTGAATGTACACTAATTAATTTCAGTTTCAAACTAAAAAAAAAATAAAATAAAAAAAAGATAAGCAAAATATAAACTCATCTGGTTTTTTTTGTTTGGTTTGATATAGATTTCGTGCAAATTTACACGAGGGCTACCTGTGCTAACCGTCCCTAATTTAGCAGTGTAAGATTAGATGGAAGGCAGCTAGTCATCGCCACCCACCGCCAACTCTTTTACCAACGAATAGTGGGATTGACCGTCACATTATAACGTCCCCACAGCTGAAAGAGCGAGCACGACCCTCAGATTGCGAGTCGAGCGCCCTAACCACCTGGCCAAACTCACTTGAATCGCTCAACACGAGGAGACGGTATTTTTACATATAATTGATAAATACATAAATCAATCCATTTATTTTCACACAAATGTAGGATTCTCACTACAGGAAGTTTATTCAACGTAAAACCTACTTCGTACGAAGAAGAGCCATAGGGCCTCGAGGGGAGGGTCTTTAGGACCAGTAGGACAGAAAAGAACAAACCACGCCCTTACCTTTTGCATGCACAAGGTACACATTACGATTGGACAAGTTCAGTTCTTTTGAGACCGAGGAAAGGTTTTGTTCAATACATTTTATACACGCGAAGTAAATTTGTTTCAAAATGAAAATTTAATCACTTTTTCATAACTAAACAATACACATGTACAATAACATGTATAAAGTATATATGTATGTACAGAAGAAACGATATAACGTATACTGGTGAAATAACTGCTTACAATTCTTTACCCTCCCCCTCAACATTTGAGCTTTCATCACCTATGACTCAATTGGTATACAACCACATAAATTTCACAAAATTCAGTTTAAAATCATTCATATATAAATTAAACAAACTTTAGAAACTAAAGTTTATTTATTCACATTTAAAACTAAGAACGCTAAACAACAAATTTCAAAAATCATATATTATATATATATATATAGACGCACAATATAAATTTATGAAAAAGGTCTTGATAAATACCTAGAGTTAACTAGTGGAAACATGATCACATGGTAAAACCTGTTCATAAACACGACAAATGAGACTTAACATTCTTGACTTGTATAGATATACAGTCTTTATGTACAGGTTTGTTAAAACCAAAAACTAACAATAATCCTTTTATCCTTTATAGCGTACATATAGTCATACACAAATGTTACTTCCAAAAAATAATACACATATATTTTCCTGAACTTCATCCACATGACATATGTATTTTAAAAATTAATCTAAATACCTTATATGTGAAAAACAAACAGAAAAGTTTGATTCTTACAAACACAATTTTCACTTTCTTGTGGGCTGGCCTCTGATTATACCAAACTTACATTCCAAAAAAAAATATTTTATTTAGTGTTCAACATAATAATATTAACTTTTATTACTTGATAGATTTCAGTAAGATGCTGTATTTTAAAGGAATAAAAACAAATTGCACAATTTTGTAGAGAACAGATATAGTGTGAATCATGTAGACTTGAAACAATAATGTAGAGAACAGAAATAGTGTGAATCATGTAGACTTGAAACAATAACGTAGAGAACAGATATAGTGTGAATCATGTAGACTTGAAACAATAACGTAGAGAACAGATATAGTGTGAATCATGTAGACTTGAAACAATAATGCAGAGAACAGAAATAGTGTGAATCATGTAGACTTGAAACAATAATGTACAATTCAGATGTAGTGTGAATTATGTAGACTTGAAACAATAATGTAGAGAACAGAAATAGTGTGAATCATGTAGACTTGAAACAATAATGTAGAGAGCAGATATAGTGTGAATCATGTAGACTTGAAACAATAATGTAGAGAGCAGATATAGTGTGAATCATGTAGATTTGAAACTATAATGTACAATTCAGATGTAGTGTGAATTATGTAGACTTGAAACAATAATGTACAATTCAGATGTAGTGTGAATCATGTAAACTTGAAACACTAATGTAGAGAACAGATATAGTGTGAATCATGTAGACTTGAAACAATAATGTACAATTCAGATGTAGTGTGAATTATGTAGATTTGAAACTATAATGTAGAAAACATGTACATACACAGCAGCATCATAATGAACACACCCTCTATATATCAGTATAAATTTTCAGGCATTACGCTAAATTCTCAAATCTACTCCAAATCCATTTAAAATATTAAGAAAATCTTGGATATGGTAATCAGAACTTAACAAATAAAGAAAGAAGAAAAAAACTGGTCTTATAAAGGAGTAACAGTTCAGTAATGTTTGTAGTTGAAAAATGTTATTCTTCCAAATGTTCATTTCTTGTGCTAATTGATACTCAGTGAGACCTAGTTTTAACAAACTTTAAACCACCAACTCTGCTAAAAGAAATGTTATTTCACAAAGTTAAATGAGAATTGTAAAAGATTATGAAAGATGGGAATGTTTGTATTAGATCATTATTGAATTTTAGAAATTAGTAATTATAAATGACTTGCCAAATTACAATATACAAGAAATATGTAAAAAATTGTTTTAAATATCACACTACTGTACTGGAAGTAACATTTTTTCCTTTGGTGCAGCAATAAGAATATAACCGTTTGAAAGTGTTCTTTAAAACTGTGTACACTCATGTTAACGGTGTTCTTATAGATGAAGCTAATCAATTGATTATTAGATATTTTCTTGAAAACATTATTTCAAAAAATATTTCTTTTATGAGTCCACCACATAGGCTAATAGCTTATTGTGAAATGAAGGCAGTATGAGTAAATGTTATTTTACTATATGTACACCAAAAAAATACAACAAGTTTATAAATTATTATGGGATACTGTTCACAACTAGCTTTAGTAAATTCATAAGAACAGTACTAATGAATAGTAAGCCCGAGATATTTTATTTGTCTAAATAAGCTAACTAATTAGTCAAATAAAACTATTATAATCAAAATGAAATCATTAAGAACTAAAGTGATATTCTAGATTGTGCATCTGTGTTTCAGAAATACACACTTTCCCTGATCATCAAGCCAAAGAGCTGTACAGTTTAATGACTGTAAAAAAGTCACGTGCTTATGAGTAGTGTATTGTTTACTTTTAATGGTGAATCTGCCATGATTAAATTGGCTCAAGGTTGGTGCTTTAACACATTTAGATATGATCTTATTGAAGTTTACAAGGTTATTCAGGGGCTTGATAGGATAAAGGTCTCTGTTTTCTTTGTTCTATATTCTGGAGACAATGACATAATAAGTAAGAACAACATGGGGCCTAGTTGTCCATCAAGACTGTCCCACCCACTAAATTCCAAATTAAAAAACTATCATAAAAACATCCTCAAATCCAGCCCTTATCATTTAAATATTTATCCAGCTAATACTAATAATGTACACTCACCATTAAAAGTAAATGATAAAGAAGTCAGCTGGTTAGTTTCATATCAACTAGTAAATTTAGGCCCTACTCACTTTTAGCAACATAAGGTCTTGTACACGGCAAGGGAAACTTTTTACATTGCTCACTAATTTGTAAACAATACGCCATATTTTGATCTGTTAACACTATTAAGTTCCACCTTTAGTAAGAATGAGGATAAAAGTTACCCTGTTTGTTCTTCATGTAACATTCAAAGCTCTCGTTATCACAAAGCAGAAGAAGTGTAGTTGTACTTTTTTAGGTTAAAAGCATCATCATTTATATTTATTTGTTCCTTGAATAATCTAATTTTAAAGTAGAATTAAAGAACAACTCATAATAAAAAAAACTGCATGACATGTGCACAAAAGTCACGTACACGTGTAAATCTACGATATTAAATTAATACGCACAACATACAAGTAGGTACAAAAAACCTACTATATTATCAAGAGTAAAGTGAAATCAACATTGAAAATTCGCTAATCTTACAGATAAGTATGTTAAGACACTTTCAAAAATACAGACGAACCTGCTAAACCTTCAAACATCTATACACACAACTAAACCAGTAAAATACACGTGTCGATGATTAACATCAACTTAAGCGTGTACATTCACTAACTTGCTTCCGAATTTATTCTTTCCGTAAAGGCAAATTCTTCCTACACTGCAACTGAAAATAGTTATGCTAATGATATGTCTAGATTTAAGTATAGAAAAATAAATATACATTAAGGTTGCCACTTGAAACATATGTCAGAAATATACTCGACTCAAAATTCTACTCTTCAAATCAAGAAGTATGTTATATTTATATATGGAATTTAGATATGCCAAATAAATTCCACCAGACTTATCAGTCTTTCTCATACTGCATAAATTCCTTTATCATTTATTACAATATTTTATGTTCTTTCCTTTTTGGAAAGTCACCTAAAAAGTATTTTATTGGATTTCCTTACCCCCATACAACCTCCAAAAATTGTCGACTAACTTTCAAGTAAAATATGAACAAATTTCGAAATAGAAAATATACTTATATTTGAAATTTTCTAAGGTTGAAATGAAGTGGACAGGATAAATCGATACAAAGTACTTAGACCTTTTAGTTTAGATGCCTTTGAAGCTGTTATGCAAAACCTAAACAGGAACAAGGCCATTTTAAAACTAAAACTTTCTCGGTGTCGACTCGCAATTAATGAACAATGTCTATGCAAGTTATAGTGTGCCAATCTTTGTTATGTCTGTACATTTTGAGCACACCAATTACCTTCACATTAACACAGGTGGACAAAGGAACTCGTATACCCAACACTTCCAATACAAACAGGTAAAATCTAATTATTAAAGACTCAAGAAAAATTTTTGTTCGGTAAAATAAAACAATCTTAATAACGAAAGTCAAAATCAACTCTTATAGAATATGTTCTTTTCTCCATATTCTCAATCTGATGATGCAACCTGCAGAAGTACGTACTTGTATGTGTGTGTATATATATATAATTGTATCTTCATGAAATGGCACCTTTTTTTGTAATTTCAATAAATTGATTTATCTTAAGGCTAAGAAGACTACCAGTGATTCATCATGTCACTGTGATAAAAGAATATCACCAGACATATTGTTTATAACTCAGCTTTGTACGAGGTAAAGTCACAGTTTTTTTTCCTAGAAATTCAAACTTCTTTGTGTAGCAATGATAGAAATAGATAAGATGACCAGGTTAGATTTCCGTAACTTATTTTAAAGCTGATGTCAATTAACCAACTCCACAGAGATCAAGTGTTTCAGACGTTCTAGGTACTGTCCGTACAATTCCACATCATTGTGACCTGCTCCTTCTACCCACAAGGGCTCCACTGGTCTTGGACATCGTTCATAGATTGCAAGACCATGAGAAAATTCAATCACCTCATCCTCTGTTCCATGGATAACCAGCACCGGAGAGGTTACTTTGTGGATTTTTTCAATGCTAGCGAGAAAAAAAATATTTCGCTACAGCTAAATTGAAATTAGTAACAAGTTGTACCAAACTGTCAGTAAATATCAGAAGTAACAAATAAATATGTAATCATATCTACAGCTATATGATTAATAACTCAATGGATTATATTAATAAACGTCAGGTAAAATAAATGATTAATCAAAATTATGATCAAATCGATTAATGTCACAAAAATAATCAAAATCAATTATTACTGTTTTGGATTATATCAACTATTCAGTAATAAAAGTATTGCCATTAAGATTTTTCATTATTATAATTGATTCATTCAATGTTGTTCATCTTAATAGATTAGTTTCACAACTCATAGAAATAAATCAACTTATCAGAATCAGTGTTTCTGATTACCATTTTCAATTAATCCAACTATTCAAGTTGAAATTCCACTAAGCACGCATCTCTAATTGTATTTTCATTTCTTTACTCTTTAATCAATTGTAATAAGGGTTATGATCTTATTAGATAGGATTTAAAGAAGTGTTACTGCTACAATTTTTACACAAATACAAAAATGTTAATATCAGGGATGTAGAAAATTGCCTTCCGGAACTCATCAAACACCATTTTGATTTTGACGTGTACCATTTATTCTTTAAATTGTCTACTATCCTCACTTCTAGAATTGTCGTTTATTACCTTCAAATTGACAAAAATTGCACCACATACTCTTTGTGTTAGAAAAAATAATCACACCCTTCAATTAATGGGTAAATGTTAATATAAATTTTTTTATAATATTTTTCAATGTTGGTTTATTTGTTTTTAATTAGGTCTAGGTTTGTACTTCAAAAAAAATTAAACAAAAAGTGGAAAACAAGCCTGAAAAGTTTGAAAACCGATGCCTTAGTATAAATTAATACCTTATCTACTACATGAGATAGCAGAGCTTACACCTCAATCAGAAAACTTATCCTATATCAATGTGAAATGTTGATTACTTGGTTATAGAGATGTGCTATTTAATTGGTTAATCAATAAAATCAGTTACCTATAAGTAACGATTACTTCAATTACCATCTCATAAACTAAGTGATTAACTGAAATTACAATTAAATTAATTGTCAGCAAAACAAATGACTAATCAAAATTACCCTTTTCGATTATTCCAACGATTAATAAAAAAATTACAATTAAATCAACTGTCAGAGAAAATATTCAAAATTAGTTTTCATATTATTGGTGTTTCCAATTATTGCAACAACCGATTAATCAAAATTATGATTAAGTTGACTATCATAAAAATAATCATTTAATGGAAATAAGGGTTTCTGATTATTTACTGTTTTTGATGATCCTAAGTAATCAGAATAGTTCCATTATGTTTTTTTATTGTTAAACACAAAGCTACACTATGTGGAGGGGAGGGTGTCTCACGATTGAAGGGTCTTGGGTTCGATTCCTATTGCCACTAAACTTGTTCACCCTGTTTTTCTTATTGAAAAGCTAAAACTGAGTAGAGGGAAGACAACAGACTGGCAGGAATTACTGTCAACAAGCTAGCTACTTATGTGTTAAATGAAATATAAATTTGCTTATTTTTTCTTTCAGTTGTGTTATGTTTATAATTTATAACTGCCTAACTGTATTCTTTAATGCTGTATAAACATGAGTGGATCTAGAGAAGAGGATTCAGGAGGGCCACCTCGCTCCCCTTTTTTTTAGAAATTAATAACAATTATTTAATGTTGTATAAGAAGGCATGGATCTGTGAGAGGGGGTTTAAGCTCCCTCCATTTTTACAGGAATTAATAACTATTTTAATTAATATTTTATAAGCAGGCACAGATATGAAAAGATGTCCAAAAGGCCAAACCCTATCCATTTTATTAAAATCTAATAAAACAAAACAATGCCCCCTACACCAAACAGTGTCAAAAAGTAATGTCAGTTTTTATTTCATTGGGCTATTAATTACCATGAAAACTTTCCTGAGGTTTTCTGAAACCAACACCCCTGGAGTCTACAGTTAATGCCTCATCCAATCACTGACAATTTCAAAGCAATATGAACATCAATTAAAAGTTTTGTGCCTATTTTATTATATGTGGTAATAAAAGTGTTTACAAGTTCTTTCTTAAGCTCTTTTTAAATGATCTTTTAAGATGCTAAATCAACTATAGAACTTTAGTGAATGTTTAAATACAGTTATTTTTCAGACACTTGAACAATGTGTTTATACTTCAAGAGAGTTGCTTTCATCAAAGTTGATATTGCTTAGGACATCTACAGCTCTTACAAGACTTGTTACATAATCGATTTTTCATCGCTCAGAAGTTAGAATTCTAATGGAAAAAATGTCCTTCATATTGTCGATGTCTAAAATATGTAAAAATGTAAGCAGTACGACTGTAAAAGTAATGACTTAAAAAAAAAATATTTAAAACAGACATCCTGCTACCCAGTGTTATAATTTGTTCTTAATATGTGATTATAAATAATAATTAGTTACTTTTAAAAGCTGAAATGTTTTGTTTTTAATGGGTTTTTTTGACTTACAAAACAAACACATTACTATAAATTGATATAAGCCTTAAAATTGCTGAATTATAACCTGACTGAGCTAATCATTTACAGAAGATATCAATGTTATTATAATTTTGATTTTTAAGAATACTTTACAGACAACACTGATTAATCCAAGATATTATATTACTATAGTGAATATCTTCTTTCATGTACAAAATAATTAAAACTTGATTATAAACAAGATTACGACACTT
>NW_013670775.1:32553-37997 GCF_000517525.1 Limulus polyphemus | reverse complement strand
TCAGTAATACGAACATATTAAAAAATGTATAATTTAAATGAAGACTGCATGTTGTTCAGAGTTGGAGAGTGGTGCTTGATGTGGAGGGTTTCTTTGATCAATATATGAATATAAATTAGAAGATTAATATCATGTTAGAATAAAACAGTTGTTGAAGCTAGAATGCACCAGTTTTTTCTTTAATTTTTTGCTTGTAAGGGACAAATATCAATTATTGGATTAGCGAACATCATAAATCACCCAGCTCTATTTGCTTAGTTATTAATTGACATTTTTATTACTTTCCATTTGTGCAAAAGTGATGAAACAAGTGTTGTTACTAATACCACTTTAAGTACATATAATTAATGATAATCATTGGCTTGTAACTTGTAGCTTTATTAACACTAATAGGAAATTTACGATGTAACAGGAACTCAGTATGTGACAAATAAAAAAAGTATATGTTACCTTGGAAATGCATCAAAAAACCAAGTTCTTTTGGTATTTGGGAAGGCCACCCTCATTCCAGAAGTCAAAGGTGAATGTAGAATCACTGCTCCTACTTCATATCTTGATGCCAAGTCCACAGTTGGGACAGTCCCTATGCTCTGTCCATATAAAATGATGTTTTCTGGGCTAACATTGTATTTTGTTCTCAATAAATGCCAAGCAGCATCAATGTCACTGTATAAATTTTTCTCACAAGGTTTATCACTACTGATTCCATATCCAGAATAGTCATAACTAAAAATATTACAATTTATTCTAGATCCCAAACCTAAGTAAAAACTACTCATCTGACCAAGATCGACGGCATTCCCATGACTGAAAAGTACTGTATGTCTTGCATTTGGCGAACAATGAACATACATACCTGCTATGCGATTGCCCCTTGTTGTTCGTGTATAAAATACTTCGAAGTTATCAAGTTCTTTCTGGGAATACTGCCACTCAGCTCTATCTGATAGTTTAAGAGTAAATTTTGTTCCAGCTTCATCTGGAATAAAGGAATATGTAGGATCTGGCGGAAGGAAAGCCAATTTGGCAGCAATTCGTGATGGGAAAGGAGGACAACAAAAGAGACAACAGATGTCACTGAACGACAACCCATTCATTTCCGACTTTTTTGGCATTCGTCTCCGCTAAAAAGACTTAAAATTTCAAACGTATTACGTTAGAAATATGTCATAAAATAACGATAGATGATATTATTTACACTACTAATATAACAAATAAAAATAAATTTAAACTACCTTTGTTATTGTTATCTTAACCTAACCATAACATTCTATCACCACACACAAGACGCCCTCTTAGACCTTGCATATGACGTCATAATATAAATACCGCACTATGATAACATTTCAATATAGTTGGAAGATAAATAATCGAGAAATTGCGAAACGTTGTTAATAATGTCAAATATATTGCTAGTTCTAAAGAACTTCGATTAAAAAGTGTAAGCTCTTTATGAAATATTTTTATGCCGGTTTTAAAAACCAATAAATCACAATTCTACACAAGTGTAGTGGACAACGTGTAGGTACAATACACAAATTTTGATAAATAAATTAACATTAATTTCTTTGATTTTGTCGAATATTTTCATAGAATTTATATTTAAATATATAATTTAAAATAATTTAAGTTCAATAAATAAGATAGAAACATAAACAAAATTAGATACACTAGTATAGGATCATTTATTAGAATAAAATAAGTTATTTCCTTACCATTATTGCTCATTCCTTTGCTTTCAATCCCCGGTGGTCAGCAGTAAATTTATGGACTTACAACGCTGAAATCTGGTGTTCGATACAGAACGTATATAACCTATTGTGTAACTCGGTGCAGAAACAAAAATTTTTTTTCTAGTTTACTGCGTGGAAAAATTACGTAACAAATCTACTATGTGTTTAAATATATAGGGCAGACACTTTTTTTTCAGAATATTTAGCACGTATGAATGTATTTCATCATCACGTATAAATGACCTATAAAGCCTCGTGATAAGTAATGGAAAACATGAGTAGGTATTAATTTTATATTCAACTATACATACCATGTAAATATTAATAACAATATACTGTTATATAGAAATACATTTTAGAAACAAATAAAAATGCAAAAAATAATACTATGAAATATACGACCATAAAGCATCAGTTTATTATGTACAATATTTCAGCATATACCTGGCAAAAACAATAGTGAAAACAATATATTACTCTACGTTAGGCCAGTATAAGGCCCATAATAATGGGTCGTACTGAAAAATGCAAAATCTCCTCAGGTGTGTGACTTATATATCGCTATTTGTGTTGTTGTTGTTGGAACTAATATTCAGTTTTATATTATAGATTATATACAAATCACATGATGTTATGTTCCTAAAACTTGATTTTTCTCAGTGGAAATTTGGATCATATTCATTACTTGTTTGCTCCCAAGTTTGACATTCTTCAAATTCATCCCCCATAACCCCATTTTAATCATTTAATACTTTATTACCAATTTATATATATAGGCCTAAAGTTTACATACTCCTTATAAATTCACTAAATACTTTTATGTTGTTTCTACCTATAAAGTACAGTTTTATGAAAGAAATGTTTTAAAAAATATCTTGGTGTTTAGTTGATCAGTCTCTTAAACCAGCCAAGATTTAATACAAGTCTAAAGAGGTTATAATGTTATTGTATAGGTCATTGATTAAACCATGTTTGGAGTATTGTGTTCAATCTTGGGCACCTTCCCTTAAAAAGAGCATTGAATTGTTGGAAAGGGTTCAGAGGAGGGCTACTCAGTTGACACCTGGGATGGAAAAGTTGCCATACGAGGACAGTTTAAGATATCTAAAGTTGTTTTCTCTTGGAAAAAGAAAGAGTTAGAGGGGATCTGATTGAGGTGTGTGAGATTGTTAAGGTAACTGAAATAGTGTCAATGCATCATCTTTTTTTTTTCCCCATAAATAATGGAGAAAACGGTAGGAGGGGAACAAGTATAGATTTGGACAGGATAGAGGTCATCTTCAGCTAAGACAATTTTACTTTTCTAATAGGGTAATTGGTTTATGAAATGGGTTGCTTTCAGATGTGGTGGATGTAATAAATTACAGGGAGTTTAAAGGAAGACTTGATAAATATTTGAATGATAAGGGATGGCTTTGAACATGTTTTTTTTTTCAGTAGAATGGAAAAACCCAGATGGACTAACAGGGCATTTGTTGTCCTTACATTTTATATGTTATATGTTAATTAATCCACACATTACATGACTAATTAGTTATCACAATGTAAATTGGAGACTAGCAGATATTCTATAAATACAGTTAACCACCATAAAGCATATAACAATAATAGTTAAAAAGAACCTTCTCCGACTGAATGTAGCTAATCCTTTGGTTATTAAGGTTCACATAGCAAAAAACTAGGACTAAAAAATTATATCTGGATTCTAGTCATGTTAATTATCAGCCTAAAATTTAAAAAAGTTTGGCAAATTGTTTAATAATGGATTTAAAATAAACTGAAATATAATGTGGCTCACTATTCCTATTGTCTAATGTATGAAGTAAAACAAAAATGTCTTAATTCCAGTTATGATCCAAAGCCAAAGATGATGCTTCGTTTTTCCAATTATACTGATCCAATTAAATCAAGGATTAATTGACAGTTTATTGGCATATATCTAAAAAGTTGGAAGTGTTAATTTGCAGCAACACCATTTTTCAAGCATAAGCAAATCTGAGTTTTGAGAATGTTTATTTTATCCACCAGACAAGCATCTTCTCTTCAGCCCTAGCTGTTTGGACAAGGAGGCCTACAATGTCACTGTTTGTTCTATAGGCTAAACGAGTCTGGTTGATCCAGTGTGTCAGGTGGTTGCATGAGAAGGACATAAATCTATCTCTGAACTTATACAGTCCTAAATGTGTTCTTTGATAATGAGATGCTGAGAAAATGCTGGCCTGTCCATTCTAGAACAGAACAGTTCCTTAATTATTCTTGTTACAAGACAATAGTATTAGGCCTATTATATTTCTTAAACAATGCATTGTTTACTTAGTCCCTTAGGGATTTTCAAGAATTAGAAGTGTGTATGACAATAGCATTTTACCACACTATGTTTGCCATATCCATTGCCAATGACACATTTTGCTCAATCCAGAACTCATCAGACTGGCTGGGACACAACAAACACAGTTGTGATCAGAACACTATTTATATAAGCCATTTGCTACAACAACAGTTGTTATGGCATGAACACCCTTTCCAAGCTGGCAAAGAAGGAATATAATAAGCCTAATAGTAATGTCTTTTAACAAGTATAATTAATTATGACCATGCTTTGCCAGCTTGGAAAAGGCATTCCTATCATAAGAATAATTCTTTGTTCCAGATGATGCCAGAACACCATTTCTCATGATGCCATCTAAGAAACACCTCAAAATCTGTTACGTCAAGTACTTCAAAGTTAGCACTTTCCAAGTTCTTTCACGATGTATTGTTGGTCTTCACTGTAATCTTCGTGTGTCTGTTAAGCTTTTGTCATTCTTTCAAATTTTCCTTTCATATCTAATTAAAGAATAAGTTAGTCTTATAAAATAAAAATTATGTTCTACATAATTTCCAACAGTTTTTCTCAAATAATTCAAACTTAGAAATTATGCAAAGTTTATAATAATAAGAGTATAATGTAGTTCAACCTTAAAATTACTGACTTATTTTTGTACAGTTCTATACCAGTGAGTTCAACGTTGCTTGAAATCGAGTGATTTTATCTTTATATGTCTGTTACACCAGAGTTGGGGGTAATGTGTTACTTAATTAACTTGTTACTGTAAAAATATTTTGTTTGTCAGTAATGAAGTGTAACATCAGATTTTTAATGGCAGAAATATTATTACACTTACTTTCCTCAAAACAGAAACAAGTTTGTTTCATTCTCTTTATTGTACACGTACATTACTTCTCTTTTCATTTTTAAAGCCAAAGTAAATTTCAGTTTCCCAATTTTAAGCAAATAAAATATTTAAACAATGCGTCAAATATAAAAGCAGCTCACATAATGGCATTCATACAAGCTTTATCGATTGAGGTTTTAGTTTTGTTTTTTATCTGGCTAAATGCAAGCACGTGCATGGTGCAATTAGAATAACTGGTTGCATACAGTGTAAAAAGGAAAACAGAGATTAATTAATTAATTGACATATTTTTACCTTTAAAAAATTTAGGAATAATTATAACAAATGTTTTGTCAAGAAGACAAGAGCAAGAAATATAATTAATAATATAACATGCTATGTTTTTTATCAACTAATATTTTAGGACAGTAATTAATAATATAACATGCTATGTTTTTTATTAACTAATATGTTAGGACAGTAATTAATAATATAACATGCTATGTTTTTTATCAACTAATATTTTAGGACAGTAATTAATAATATAACATGCTAT
>NW_013670775.1:27002-31553 GCF_000517525.1 Limulus polyphemus | reverse complement strand
AACAGTAATTAATAATATAACATGCTATGTTTTTATTAACTAATATTTTAGGACAGTAATTAATAATATAACATGCTATGTTTTTTATTAACTAATATGTTAGAACAGTAATTAATAATATAACATGCTATGTATTTTATTAACTAATATGTTAGGACAGTAATTAATAATATAACATGCTATGTTTTTTATTAACTAATATGTTAGGACAGTACATTACTTTTTTCAGAAGTAAGTAATAAGATAGCTTTTTTTCAGTAGTATGGCCAACACCTAGGGTTAAGAACTGACCAGAATAATTGGGTGATCTTGTAACGGCTCAAAACAAACAGCCACTACAACCAAGGTCAAACAAAAAAAGAATTTATTAAACTTTGATAACCACAGAAATCCAACATAAAACTTTTAGACAGTTGGAATATAAAGTTTATCACTTACCAAAAACACAGTTAATAATTATGTGCCTGGCCAGGACTTGATACTAATGTTAATGAACAATACAACATAAATAACAAGATTAATAATTATTTCAGTAAATAAAGGGATCAGGAAAAAGAACCAGAAGAAGAAAAAAAAACAACACAATTTTTGAAACTTAACAACTTTAAGATCAATAACAATATTGAATAACAATCACCAATAATACGTCTTAACTGTATCTTGTGAACTAACTCATTTAAGCTCAAGGCAGCTTTTTTATTTAGTGATTACACCATGAGGTTACATTCATGTGTCTAGCTAGTTTACATCATTTTTCATAACATTAGTGTCTGTACGTCGCTGGTAGGAGAAGCTTGTGTCAATTTCATAATATAAACATATTCAAATTCAACTTGCTCTAGACAGAAGGTGAGTTAACACTTCAATATAACTAAAGATTCATAGTTGAACTAAACGATAAACAAAACCCAAACAAAATAAAAGTAGAATTTTCTATCTCGCAAACTTGCTAATTTCCTGTAAAAAATATATAGGTAATTTCTTCATTCTACTGTCAGGCTAAAAACCTGTCAGCTGCATCACCATACAAAACTTTGTCATACATTCCTATCCAGACGTTGACTAAGGCTCTGTTTGAGTTACTAGAACAAGTGTTAAATCCTCCAATAGCTCGCTAGGCCTGTCCAAGGTCCTCAAGACTGCTAACTAGTACTATCCCTGTGACTCCCATATGGTTACAGGTCTATTATTACTGGACCAAAGAAGACATATGAGAACCTTTCACTAAATGATTAATTTCAGTATTGATGGTATATATGTAGATTATTAGGAAACTAACAAAATCATGAACTTACAATAAATTTAGAACATAAATATATTTGAAAAATATGTTTTAGAAACAAACAATGAGGTCCATATGATCCATCAGTAATTCTAGGGTTAAGCCTTTATAATGTTCTTATAAGCTCCTTATATCTCGACTATATTTTTAAATATACTAGGTCAGAATAATAAAATCAACGGTTTTACTTGTAAAAAGTTTTTATATTTTCCTTAAATAAAAATATGCAAGTCAGTCATTGACACTGGAAAAAATTCTTATCATGCTAAAAACCACTGAACTAAACTGTTGCTCTGGTATGTGATGTAAGTTACACATTTGGTTACTGCTATGTAAAATGTTGATTAAAGAAAGTCACCATCACCTTGTGTTTTTCTATTCAAATAAATAAAATAAAATCTTTAGCGACAGTCCTAGCTATAGTGTTTATTACAGGCTTATCATAAAATGTTGAAAGCAAACAAACCAAAAAGTAAATAACTACACTATTCTTCAGTATCACCCCCAGTTCCTGTTCCCTTGAAGTCATTACCTTAAATGTATTTTGAAAAATAAAATTAACCTCTTTCAATGTACATTGCATAAGGCAAACAAATGTATCCCTGTAAGCATCATTAATACCCAGCTGTCAAGAAAAACAAATAAAAAATAAGTAGTAAAATATAAAATGTCAGAATTTTAATTATTCTGATCTTTTGTGGTTTTTTTTGTAGGGAAAATAATAAATCTCCCTAGAGCATATAACATTTTTGTGCATTTCAACATCCAAAATGATATAAGACGTGTCTTAATAGAATATCAAAACCTTTAATGCCAAAGTTACTAACTTAAAAAAAAACTGGAATTTATATTATTTAATACAGTAATGAAGTAAAACATTGCCAGTTGTAAAAACTTTTATCTTTAATGTACCGAGACTAACTTTACACATGGACAGTACAAGAATGAGGACCAGAAGATCTGACTTCAGATCAGGTATAACAAACACATTTGCGATGAAAGTAAAGAAGAATGTATAACAGTGTGTCATCCATCTGCTGTATCTAATGAAATAGGTCTTTTGTTCAATACCAGGTCTCATCAAGACAGTCATTTTATAGTTGAAACAACTGTACATGTGCTGAATCATTTACTTTAGATCTCTATGTCATTACCGCTTTTATCCTGAAATTTAACTAAAAATTGTTTCATGTTTAATAAAACGTTGTTTTTAGTTAATAGTTTTATGCTAAAGAATTTTTAACCTTCTAATAAATAAAGTAGCAAATATAAGATTTGTTATTACAACTTCTGCAACATCTTAACAGTTGTGAAAGCATTAGATTTCCATAAAAAGTTGGTTGTAGACGAAGGTAAATTAACTGGGTAGAGACTTAGATATTCATGATTAGCTACATAAGGGCTACCTGCACTATTTGTTCCTGATTTTTAAGTCTGGTGGTGGATGTAGCTGCATCCCCTGTCTCTAGTCCGACTTGTCTCTATCAAAACAGTATGGGGAACTTCTTGACTCTCGTTTAATGTAATGGAATTTATTAACTACAGGAACAAGAATTTCAATTTACTGAAGTCACGATCAAAGTCTTGCTTCTCACTACAGCATGCTAGATACATTGTGTTTCTGTACAAATGTTGATGCAGTAATGGAAGAATTGGGTACTGAACATCATCGTCAAGTGTGAAGACTTTTTATCGGCTCATCTAAACTTAGTTTGAAAGCTGTATGTTTGCATAATGGGAACACTAAGCCATTGATTCCTGTTGCTCATGCTGTGAACATGAAATAAAGCTTGCAGATTATACATTCTGAAATGCAATTTTATATGATACATAAGAATATTTTGAATAAATCTATCATTACTCGAAAACGAGAGGTGATCAGTAATTTTTAACGTGATTTTTAGAATCAGCATCATCGAATTACTCAGAAACAGTTGTATTTTTTCTAGCAGCAGAGAATTGTTTTTGTTGCCCAGAGCAACTAGAATACTATAATAGCCATTACCTACATGTAATAATGTTAAACTATAAATAAATAATACGTCTGATTGTCAAGCTCATTAAGTTGATTATGAATGGTGTAGTAGTCCCTTGATATATGTTAAAGCTTTGTTTCTGTTTTGGCTGGGCTTCACCTAGTGGTTTGAGTGCTAGACTATGAATTTTAAAATCCATGGTTCATGTCCTGCTGCCAACTTGTGGTTTTAACTTTGGAGTATTATAAGAGTGATAGTAAAATCCCAGAATCAGATCATTCAGCTCTTCTTGTGTGATCAGATGAGGCAGTTATGTTGAGGTGCCACAGGAATAGAATTACTAGAGGAAGAGGATGATGATGATTGTCTTCTTTGCAAGATAACTCTTTTGTTTTCCAATTTGCTGGTGGATGCAGCACTGGAAGGCCATCCCCATGAGGTAATATCTGGATATTTAATGTATTGTTTAGTTTTGCCTGAATATCCAGAAACATTAGTCATGCATAAATAACAGTCAGTTAGATGATCTTTGGGCTCACTCCATATCATGGGAACTGTAAATGGCATACTTGCTCACTTCTTATTCAGTCACTGTGTCAAGCCAGATGTACAAACTGTACAACACACATGTGGAGCCCAATGTTTTTATTAGTCCCATTTTTACTCTCAAAATAGTGGTAGCAAGCTACCTTTACCTCGTGTGTGATGTTTTTCCTTCGTGAAACTAATATATTTTCCACAAATGTAGCAGAAACTGTTTGGGTGATTTTTGCAGTTATGGACTATAAATAAACTGGAGGAAGCCAGCATTTCAACTGATTTTCTAGTACATATCAAAGAACTAATGTTTACAGAACTAGAGTTTAAAAGCTTTTAAAAAGCAAAGTTTTGCAGAATTTAGTTATATCATGGGTACAATGTGAGGAAGAAGACCCGACTTTGTTTTGATTATGCACGAAGTAAGGTGAAGTGACCAACTGAGTGAGAGAGAGGCATCTGACTTTGCCCCTTTCATGCTCAGTCAAGGGACTTCTTGTTCTAGCAAACTGAACATGTGAGGGTTTTGTGATTCCCAGGAGTAGCAGGTGAGGATGGGAATGAAGCAAAAGTGGTGCAATTCACTACAGTTATATCGAGAACAAATAACATATATGAACAATATATTTGGAATTTTACACCAATACAATACAATCAGTGTTTGAAGTTATCAAAAATGTATGCCTTTTACCAATTAAACTGTGCAAGTAAACTTAATTTCACATCATAAATCTATTGTACTGAGTTGATTGCATG
>NW_013670775.1:23297-26002 GCF_000517525.1 Limulus polyphemus | reverse complement strand
AACAAATAACATATATGAACAATATATTTGGAATTTTACACCAATACAATACAATCAGTGTTTGAAGTTATCAAAAATGTATGCCTTTTACCAATTAAACTGTGCAAGTAAACTTAATTTCACATCATAAATCTATTGTACTGAGTTGATTGCATGGTATTTAACATAGTGCTAGTAAAATAATGAGATATTATAATAGCTCAAATTTCTAGAGGCAACGGACAAATTCTGACTACATTTTTTGAAGTCAGCAACATCAAATTATTTCGAATCACTTGAGTTTCCTTCAGTAGCAAATTGTTTGTTGTCCAGTGTTATTCAACTTGTTAATGTCTGTAGGTTAAAATAAATGTAAGTTACTAGCATGTTTTAGAAACACACCTTCATAAGAACACAGATTCAAATTAGCTACACCATGTGTATAAATATTCAAGTTAATTATTAGGAGATCGTACGTTTTGCGTGTTAAAAACAACAAAAAGTTTGGGGTTTACATATCAGTAAATGAATGAAAACAAAATAGTCAAAATTACCTAACCCTTGAAAATAATCTTTTATAAAAGTAAGAAGATAATCAGGAAGCGTTTTTTTTCCTTCTTAAACTACATAAAAGTAGTTTTTTTTAAAATTCTAGATCAATCTAGTCATCATGAAAAAATGTGCATCATACTTTAACAAATAAAACAATCCATAGCCTGTTTAACTCAATGGCAGGCTCAAATTTATTTTAATATAATCTTTGTTGTTTAGTAGTGTATGTGCTATACTGACCTTTTATCAACTAGTTCTTAATAAGCTGTTATACCATAAAGTTGACTGGTGCCAATTTCAGGGGTTATGTTAAACTTTGTAACTTCTATTAAATTGTTTTATAATCCAATTCACCATTTGAAGTATTTTAATTATATTTCTTTATGACTACCTAGTCCTTAGAACTAACAGCAATGAAAGGCAGTTTAAGACAAAGGTTCTCAAGCTATGGGGCATGACTGTATTTGTTTTGTTTGTTTGGGGCATGAATTTTAATTATATTTCTTTATGACTACCTAGTCCTTAGAACTAACAACAATGAAAGGCAGTTTAAGACAAAGGTTCTCAAGCTATGGGGCATGACTGTATTTGTTTTGTTTGTTTGGGGCATAAGAAGAATCGGGAAAATATTTTGGTTTTCTTTTCTTTTTTTAAGCTAAGTTTATCATTGTTATCCTTGGCTGTAAGTATGGATTGAAAAAGTTGAATGTTTTTTTTTTGGGGGGCGGGTGTTACAAAGCAAAGAGGATGGAACCTAAAAAGTTTAAGAAACACTGGTTTAGTAGGTGGGATATTGTGAAAATGGAGTGTCTATATTTACTGTAATTTCAGATTTACGTTAATTCCATGCCAGAAACTCTTCACCAGAGGTTAAATAATGTATATCTACAGCTGTATTGACTATATATCCACAGATATTTACCCCTACCACTGATTTGTTGTATAGTTTCTAGTCTCTAAACCATGTCCTATAAGTCTGTGTTATGTTTTATTTTTGAATTTGTGATTGCTAGAAACTTTTACTTGACTTTAAAAAAAATCACGTGAGCAAGGAAACTGTTAAATTATATCCTAATAAACAAATACGAGTTAAAACATCCAGTTTATTTTAAAAACTTAAAACGAAGTATCAGTCTGTGTTTTTCTAATGATGCAACTCGGCATACTTATATCTACAACGGCCTTAAAAAAAAAGATGCTTCTGAATACTCGTTATATGATCAAAGACTTAAGAGTCAGCACGAGAAGGAGACTATGTCAATATTTTATAAGTGGAAAAAATATAGAAAAAGAATGTTAGTGTTTTTTATAATAGGAAGTTTCTAAAGCACTTTTGAGTTTAGGCAATTTTTAAGTTTAGAATATTTTAATACGGGGAAACGTCATTGTTGAAATAAAGTACGTAAAAAAAAACATTCTTTCGTGTTTTGAAAATTAATTCCTTGTAATATCCAACAAAATAACTACAGAAACTAAATTAGAAACTTCTGGAATGAGAAATAAACACCAATACTTCCCGTAGCTGTAGTTAAAGTGCTTTTTGATAAAACTCTCTTAGTTTTTAATTAAGAAAATAAATATTTATTCTGGGATTGACATACAACAGAAAAGACCCTCAGCAACACCGGTTTTCAACGATAATCTGTAAATGAGGGTGTGGGCCAGACTCCTTCGACTGTTTTGTGACATAACCAAAGTTAGTTTTCAATATGTGTGTTTCAACGAAAAATAGTACCTTTAATTAATTAGTTCTTTAGAACTTCTGGTTCATTGATAAAACAAAATAATTTCAGTTACCCTACGTGTCAATGTTTATAAAAATTAAAGTTTTAAAAAGCTTGAAAGTTAATTCTCCTGCAAAATTATAACTTAAAAACCGTGTTTCGATGTCCGTGTAGTCACGGCATAGATAACCCAACGTGTAACTTTGTGTTACTCTATCAAATGTGCCAGTCATTTAGTTACCGTCGTTATTTATGCGGATCATTTTAAAACCAAAAAGCCCTGTTGAGTGCTTTGTTTATTTTGAAAATAAAATTTCAACTTATCTGAGTAAAATATATAATTTCGTTACTGTGAAATAATTATTTCTCCAAAAGGAGGCCAAAGGCTACCTGGAGGGATCATCGATTTTAACCACTCGCATCACTATGTACATATATATATATATTGGT
>NW_013670775.1:17312-23276 GCF_000517525.1 Limulus polyphemus | reverse complement strand
TTTCTCTTAGAATTCTCTCAAGAAGTCGATAAGCCGTCTTAACGTTGTTAGAACATATATATAATATACAGTAGTGTGTTGTCTGTCTGTTAATGTAGCAATTTGAACTCTAGGGACGTCAGTAAAACGTGTGCATGCTATGACTAAAGAGAAGGATTATGCACTCTGAAGGCTACAACACAGCATGACATATGAACTTCAAAAGCTGGAAATATAAATATTTGTTACTATTAACTTTAGTTTTATTTACTCTTGAAACAGAATACTTTCGGGGGACCCCGATGAAGTACATCTAGTACTTACATGAGACGAAAGAAGTAAGTAAAAAGGGAGTACGATATTATAGTCAACAAAATAGATGTAGTAAGTAATCTATCAATTGGTGTGACACTGTAAGAAATTAATAACAAACCTGTTGTTTATTAAATAACCTGTAAATGGCAAGTATAAAACTAAGATGAAATTCAATAGCGTCGTTATGCAACAGACATTCTTGTAAATAATTACGCGAATTTATATTCTAGGAAGTGGTTAGACCGAAAGGAAGAGGAGTGTTTAGATTATAAAGATAAGAAACCTCTCAGTACGTCCCCCGATGGGTTAGCGGTACGTGTACTTACTTACAACGCAAAAATCTGGGATTCGATTCCCCATGATGGACAGAATGTGGATAGCCCATTGTGTAGCTTTTCACTAAGAAAACCACGAACACCATTAGGTCTAACTGTTATATTAGTGATTGAGGAATCTGTATTATAGGGTTGGTATGCTACAGGTTTTGATATTTATTATTAACCCAGCAATTTTAGAGGCAGGCTTGTCTTACTGCGCAACGTATTTCCTAATTAACTTCATAAGTTAGTTCCTGAACCCGTTTCGAACAAGTGATTGGTGTTTGTTATATCTCTTCTTTCAATGTTTGCTTATAAGCATATTTGTGAATAAATGCAGATGGTTTTAACAATTTTTTTTTATATTAAGAGTTGAATGTTTAGTAGGTTACATGTTTTGTTTTGAGTCATCTGATTGGTATTATGAAAATTTTATTAAAAAGAAAGAACAGGCCTAGCTTACTGGTTAACATGCAAGTCTGCGTATCACAAGTTCCGACACGTAATTTCATTGGATTCACTATGCACTTTCAGCTGGAATGTTTTACACAGATGACAGCTAATCCTATTATTCTGCTTTAAGAATAGGCCTAGGTTCTTTTGGTGGCTGGCTAGCTGCCTTCCCGTTAGTCGATAGTTTAAAATTAGGGACAATATCTGAACCAAAAGGGTTTCTGACATGGCCGTTTTAACTATTAACTTGTGTGTAGAATTATACACGGACTTTTCTATGCGTTAAAAATACTTTTATTTGAGAGCTTTCGGCCCTCTTAACGGAGCCTTCATTGGGCAACCAGTCTTAAAAAACAAATTACTAACTTGTTAAATGAAGAATATTAATTACGATTTTGACTTAATTCACTAATTTATCCGCTCCACCTTTACGAAATATTTGAGATTCATGTTTTGCTTTCGTTATCATACCATTTATGCTCTATTCTTTGATGTTCGAGGTTCATAATGTTAACTTAATAAAAAAAAAGTAATAATTGACATTTTACTGTTTAACTAGTAAGTTAACGGTTTCGTTGAGAGCTTTGAAAATGATATTGCTCGTGTACTGTATATGAATTGTTTGATTGATATATACAAAGTTTGCAACACAGGTATTTATCATCAATTTAAAACTAAAAATTATAAATTTCCTTATGTGGCTCCATCTATGAACATAATAAATAACCCTACTTTAACTTGTTCACTGCAATACTGTACTATTATTGTATGTGTACATGTGTACATATCATTCTAAATCATATCTAATAATTTTTTTTACTTACAAATATAGACTTAAAACTTGTATGAAAGGGGGCCGAAAGCAGCCTGGAGGGGTCACTTGTTTTAACTACTCACACTATTATACAGTAGTGTGTTGTCCGTCTGTCATTCAGTAGCCATTAAAATAACGTCACATAAGCGACGCCTAACGTTCCAATTTGTACTATCGTGACTTCACTAAAACGTGCGCATGTCGTGAATCACGAGAAGAAATATGCACTCGGAGGCTACAACAGACCGTGACATATTAACTTCGAAACCAAGAAATAAAAATATTTGTTTTATTTTTTTAAACAAAACACTTTCGGGGACTCTGCGGAAGTACATCTAGTATTGTAATGCCTGCCATTTATAACCTAAAATGTTTTGCAATTGCGGTTTGGTATTGATTTAATTTTGTTGGTTTATATGTAATTAGTTTTATGAATTTATTTCAATGATTTCAAGTACAATTGCTGAACTTAGATCTAGATAATTCGACCATTTTCTCATTTCATTATTTTAAACGTCATGAAGTTAATATTATTGAGGCACTTTTTAAACCCTAAGTTATGAAATATTCAAAATAATTTACTTATTCATATATTGTAATCGGTGTTTCAGAAAACAACCACCGTATATTTTGTTTTATTCTTAATATCAAATGCAGCTCGAGTATTAAATTTTGTTGGAATTTCAGTTTGTTTATTGATAATTAAATTGTCATCAGATTTATGTGTAAAAAATTACTTTTGTATATAATTATTTGAGAACAGAATAATGTGATTTGTGTTCTATCATTCCAGCACTCTTTTTATCTCTTGTTTTTTTTTAAATGTCAGTTATATAACTTATACCTCTTGTTCAGCTTGTTTTAATAATAATAATAATAATACCATCGGTAATTCAGCGATAAGACTGAGGACGTGTACCGCTAAAAATCGAGTTTCGATACCCGCAGTGGCTAAAGCACAACTAGCCCATTGTGTAATTTTGCGTTTAACAACAGACAATAATAAATCTCAAAAGCGACATCTTATGCCTCTGGTGGGGATCGCTTGAACCACGTACTTAGATCGGTACTGATATACCAGTGCCCCCTAGTGGCACAGCGGCATGTCTACGAACTTACAACGCTAGAAATCGGGTTTCAATACCGGTGATGGGCAGAGCACATATAGCCTTTTGTGTAGCTTTGTGCTTAAACTGCAAACAAATAAACTGATATACCAGTAATTTATTGTTTAGGGTAAAGAAAAGTTAGTTAAGCATGCACAAATAATAAGTGATTTAGATCACTTGGATGTTTCGAAGTCTCACTATTTTAAGTATCTGTTATAATTTTCTAATCAATAATTTAGGATAAAAATTTGGTTAACAATGTGTAAAACGGTTTACACCTAATACAAAAGCAAAAGCTTTATTAACTGGGTATACTTCTCGTATATGAAAGTTTGTTTCGCTTTTTTAGCGTTACTCATTGTTAAGTACTACGTTAGTATCTTGTGACGCGGGTATAGCTAATTAATATAATCAATTATAGCTGTCATAAGACATAAGTAGTAAGCCTACTTTAACATTTTTTATGTTGTCTTATAGGGATTTTTCAAGACCAGTATAATAATAGTATTTCAAATTCTAATTTTTGAGAATCCCTAAAGGACTAGATAAAGAATGTAGCGTTAAATATATTATAGGCTTAATACTAACGTCTTATGACAAGTATAGTTAATTATAATCACATTTCGTCAGCTTGGAAAAGGCTTCATACCATAATAATCCTAATTATTCGGGACAATTACATCTATAAACTAAGTCTGTTATGTAAGCTCATAACTAATCTTAAACATTACTAAAAAGTTTAATATATTTTAAAATTATAATCAGTGGGTAAATTTAAACAAAGAACGTATTAATGTGTTATTTACCTTTAAAAATTTTATTAAGTTTTTCGAGTCAGACAGAGACGGAGGTATGCATTATTTTCAAACTTATCTTGTGTATAATAGTATGAATTTTATGTCTAAACTTAAAGTATTTTACCTTGTACAGAAACCGGTTATCTGAGGTTGGGGCCCCACAGTGGCAAGGCAGTTTGTCTGTGGAGTTATACCGCTAGAAACCGGGTTTCGATACTTGTGGTGGGCAGAGCACAGATACACCTTAACTACAAAAAGGCAAGAAGACAGGCTAAGGTTGGAATTTGCAGAGGCGTCGGAATCGGGGGTGCTGTAGCACCCCCACTTTTACATATTTGACTTACATAGCAACTGTAAATTATATTATTATACTAATTTTCTGGGGCACCCCCGTCACTAAAATCGTAATGGGCAGAGAGTAATCGAATTTTTCTATTTGGATAAATGCATTTTGGATTTTGACTCCTGTTTGGAGAAATCAAGCGTGACGTGACACACACACAGACGTTTATATAGGTTAGACGTATTGTTGGAGAGGGTAGCTTGACACACACACGCCATTGTAACTATATGCGAAGTATTTTTTATTTTATTTAAAGCTACAAAAACTAAATAGATACTGTCGTGAGGAGTTTGTTAATTTATCATTACGACAAGTACACAGATTTAGTTATAAGTTCAAGTATTTGTTTTCACCATGACGTTAGTCAGTGATAATAATCAATCTTTAGCCATGCCTACAGTAACACAATACCTACGGAAGGCCTCAAATCGATAGGAACAAAATTTACCTGAGCGTAAACGTGTTCGCACATCCTCCGAGTGAACGATAAAATCAAATGAGCGGAAAATACCTTATTAATTTGCTGCTCAACTTAAAGGCTTTTGTTGAGACGTATAAAAGACCATTGATGTAACTTCATCTGTACAAATAATGTGTAAAAAGGAATATTTCACCTTTTCATAAGGTGATCCAGATATATATATATACACAAACACACTCGATAGGGTGGAATCTCCAGTAGCGTAAGAACGTTAGGCTATTGACACTCTGATGGAAAACGATGGAATTTCGTATGGTGTTTTAATTATAATAATGAAAAAATATTAGTTTAAAAAATAGTTTTCGGAATGAATTTTTTTTTTCTATTTTATGAATATGAACTTGAAACAAAGCAAACACTAAATGATGCATATGATTTTTTAATAAATAAAAATTCATTTGACATTGACACGACCTTCACCTTTCTTCATACTTATTGGTGAGTTCATGTAAAGCACAGCTCTAATAATCCACATTTAGAAAGAGTTCAATTACTGATTTATTGGAAGCGATATATACGTCCTCCACTGACTCAGCGGTAAGCCTCGAAGGCTTATAACGCTAAAAAAGCGGTTTTCGATACCCGTGGTGGACACAGCATAGATAGCTCATTGTGTAGCTTTGTGTCAAAAAAGCAATATGTACTAGGTATACTTCCGAAAGTGTTCTGTTTCAATAGTAAATAAATCCAAAATTAAAAGAAACTAATATTTTTTTATTTCTTGCTTTTGAAGTTCATATGTCATGATGTATTGTAGCCTTCAGAGTGTATAATTTTCCTCGCCATGTTTTATTGACACCACGACAGTACAAATTGCAACGTTAAGCGTCCTTTATGTGACGTCATTTTAGTGTCTACTAACTGACTGATAGACAACACACTACTGTATAGTGGTGCGAGTGGTTAAAACAGATGACCCCTCCAGGCGGCCTTCGGTCCCCTTACGGGGAATAAAACAAATAACGTAATTTCAAAAAAAAAAAACGAAAAAAATAGAATGGGGGATGAATAAGTGAATAAATACTAGACTTTGTTACGTAACAAAACGCATATTTATATAAACAAAATAAATATGATTTACTTTCAACTTTCGCTACATACGTAGAATGTGTCGGAAAGTGATATTTAATTTCATAAAAAAAATTACTGAAGGTTCCCACATATTGTTACACCTTTTATATTTAGTGACAAGTCACTTAATCACTTGGTTTAGCAGTCTTTGTGTGTTGCTGTGGTTTCATATGCTATATGATACAACAAAACTTATGTTTTACAGGGCCCGGCATGGCCAGGTGGTTAAGGCACTCGACTCGCAATCTGAGGGTCGTGGGTTCGAATCCCTCTCACACCAAATAT
>NW_013670775.1:4735-16599 GCF_000517525.1 Limulus polyphemus | reverse complement strand
CTAGCGCAGATAGCCCTCGTGTAGCTTTGCGCGAAATTCAAAAAGAAACAAAAAAAAGAAAATATGTTTTACAGTATTCACACATTTTAAATACAAAATTAAAATATAGACCTAAAAAATACGTGAGGTAAGAATAACCTCGTTTATATTTCCAACGCTGTGTGTTACTAACAGAAGTGTTAGTTTAGCGATTTTCCACTTTCTGTAGCTTGGGAGGAGAGAAGGCAGAAAACAACGTTGTTAACTGAATCTACTTGCTTTCCACTTGCTTTCCCTTTCCACTTGCTATGTTTTATTGTACCTTATGACCCATAAAAGGGGTTTGTTGAGGTGTATCATCATGTAAAAAGAACCATTTCAAATTAAAGGGTTTGAAAGTTATTACGTCCACGGGGCAACAAAGAACAGTTATGTAAGATAACGGAAGACATTACCTACCTGCTTGTGGTGAGGTTATCGATTTGATCAGACTGTTCTCCTTAAATTCAATAGCAAAAAGATCCACGTGGCAGTTTATTGCGAGACTGGTTATTTGTTATTGCTGTCGTAAATTATATTACATAATATACCTTCCGAAAACGCTGCAACGACGATGGGCAATATTTACGTGAAAGTCTATCCATATACAGATTATTGCTTTTGTGGGTTTAAAGGATAATTTTACCCATGGGTTTATATTCCTTGTAAGATTTACAGAGTTAGAAGCTAGATGTGTCTACCGCGGGTTTCTGATAGGGGTTGTTTGTTATTAATCGCAAAGCTGCACATTATGGGTATCGGAGACCGGTTTTTAGGGTTATAAGCCCTTAGAGTTTCCGCTGAGCCACTAGGGGGGCCTGAAGAAAGTTACTAGCGGTAATTATCCAATTTATATAAGCTCGAAGCAAAAGTTGGATCAAGACACGAGGTAGTGCGGCTTGCGACAAAAAACAACCTGCAGGTCACGCTGTGTTACTAACAGAAGTATTAGTTTAGCGATTTTCCACTTCCTGTAGCTCGGACTGTGGTAACCTCAACTATCACGTATTTTTAGTGGATATGCCCTACTGGACTCTTACTTCACATACCAAATTTCAAGGTAATCCATTAAGAAGTACCTGAGATGTAACATATCAAATTTTGATCGAGTTTCTCCCTATTCTCTTTTCTTCCCACCAAAAGCGACCCGCAGTGGCACAGAGGTATGTCTGCTGACTTACAACGCTGGAATCTGGGTTTCGATACCGGTGATGGACAGAGCACAGATAGCCCATTGTGTAGCTTTGTGCTTAATTACAAACAAACAAACAAATCGCACCAAATTTACGGAAACTTTAACTGATAGAAAAACAATCTTAACTTTTATGGATATTTTGTCAAATTATGATACACTGATAGATCTTTACAACCTACGATTATGATTATCATTTAGTGTAAATATAATCCACGTGTGTCTGCTGACTTACAACGCTGGAATCTGGGTTTCGATACCGGTGATGGGCAGAGCACAGATAGCCCATTGTGTAGCTTTGTGCTTAATTACAAACAAATCGCACCAAATATACGGAAACTTTAACTGATAGAAAAACAATCTTAACTTTTATGGATATTTTGTCGAATTATGATACACTGATAGATCTTTACAACCTACGATTATGAGTATCATTTAGCGTAAGTATGATCCACATGTGCAAAGTTATGCAACAAAAACTGCTCAAATTTAAGGAAATTTTTGCGCACGCCTACGCAAAAAGTCACATGAGCCATAAGTCTAATAGTTTTATTACAGCTCCATCTAGGAGTAAAAGTGGACCGTTTTTAGTTTTTTTTTGTCATTCGGATTAAAGACAAATGATGTAGAGCAGCAAAACTTTAAGGTGAAAGACGTGCAGATACATAAGTATTGGTTAGGCCAAGCAAACTAGATTAGCAGTTTCTAGATCAAGTTTTCAAACGAATCATACGAGTGGGTGGTTATTATTGATTGCTAACTTTTCAGAACAAATTTAATATATTTTATAAAATTATCCTAATTAAAGAGTGTTTAGCTTCATGTGACATTAGCTTAAGCAATTACCATAAATAATAATGCTTGATACGACTGCACCGATTGCATGGGTGATGACAAGAAACTGTTAATCTAAATTCCATTGCGTTGCCATAAGGGAAGCTATTAACACTGTTTTAGAGAGGAAAACTACCACCATATATTTTAAAGAATCTGGTTGGTTCTGTCAAGTATAGGTGTGTTCAGAATCATAGGGCTGCAATACTAAAGCTAATGTTGATTACTATCGAGTGTCACTTTCTTATTTGGTGTGGTTTGTTGGTGTGTATTGAAAAAAAAAGTCATGATATCTAATGAAAAAACACCTTAAGTGTGACAAAAGGTGCGGTCAAAAAAGGATTGAGTGTGCGACTTAAAGAAATGAAATCAAAATTGGCTGTCAAACTGGTAGCTATACTTATAACATTGATAATAATTTTACAACAAATAATCATTCATTAGTTAGCTAAGCCGCATTTTTTCGTTCAACTTTTGGCACGATGATGGATAAAATAAAATACGCGCCCTAGCTAACTAGTGAATGAATATTTGTTGTAAAATCTTCATGAATGCTATGAGTGTAGCTACCAGTTTGGCCGCACCTTTTTTTCACACCTCAGGTGTTTTTGATTAGATATAGATACACTTACAACATTTTACCCTGAAAAGAAGTCTTGAAATGTTAACTTTCTTTTGTTGTGAACACTTTGATTGGTTTGAGAATCCACGCGGTAGTTAGTCGTATTTATTATAAAGCATTTTATTGGTTAAAAATTACACACAATTCAAACGTCATATTTTGATACAACAGACAGTCAATACAAAAACTGCAACTACACAGGTGAGATAAAAGATGATCATTGTTTGATATGGTTTGGCACTCTGACATACACACATACATACATACATACATACTCACACATACACTTAGCATAGATGACAGTTTTGGAAGCCATTAACATTTTCATAACATTGTATAGCTTACAGAAATAAATAACATCAGTGTCTTTCTTTAAATAATGTTTTAGAACAAATACCGCTTATAAATCAGTAAGTCATAGTAAAAATTATTGATAACAAATACGTAAACTTACGAGATTTCGTACATAATGGAATAACTGAAAGATTAAATAATTGGTAAAAACTTGTATTTTGTTGAAAATGTTTCGTTTTGTTTTTAAACTAATTCCTAACCTGACTGAAAACGTGAGTAAATGTTGATATAAATATGAGGTCTGGCTGAAATAAGATTATATATATGCAAATATTGAAGCGTGTTATTAAGGAATGCAATGTATGTGTACGTTTATCTTGACGCAATAATTTTCCCTCCAAATTACGTCTGTAAATATATAAGGAGTAACAGATTTAAGTCGAAACGAAGCACAAAGGATTAATCAAATTGGGAACATCGGTTTCTGTTTTTACCCCGAAACTGTGTAGCTTCCATGTATCTTATTGAACCCGCATAAAAACGAAATACATTGTTTTCACAACAGTGTTATTAGTTTCCTTCTTCTGTGTCCCTTCGACCAGTGCACGTAAAAACACGACGTCCAAAATTTCTGATGCATACACGCAGTCGTTGATACCAGGGACCGGATAATTTCCGCTTGTCTTCTGGAACACAGAAAGTTTCCATTTTATCAGGATGCACATAAAACCAATCTAAGTTATCTCTTCATCAAATTCAAAGGCTTCATAAGATCGCAATCAATAGAAGAGATCAAATTTCATCTATTCAAAGCCCACCCAATAAAAAAAGTCACCAGAAAAAGAAGAAAACAAATAATTGTATTAGATCATGATATTCTTTACAGGTTATTTCAGGGATGATGTTTTGTTGTCTCTTTCATATTCACAACTCTTAATAATAACAAAAAAAACAAACAAATCTATAACAAACATAAAGCATCTTTAATGTAAACTGTTCAATTTTTAAAAGTATCTAAGTTTAGAAATTAAATACTAAAACGAAAGCTTCATCAATGTTAGAAAATATATGTATGTATATATATATGTATGTGTGTAATTGTTATGTAAAAAAAAACAGTAACCCAAGTGCTTTCAAAATGTGATATTTTTTTGTTTTTAGAAAAAAATTATCTTAAAGAAGTAAGGGTCGCTATCCAAGAGATGGCGCTATTGATTTTTTTTCTATGCTAAATCTGTTTTCTTGCTTGAAAGAACAATTCATTTTATAACCCATATATTTTACTTTAACAAAAGATACCGCCGATGTTAATTAAAGGGGGGGGGGCATTATGGGCATTCAGTAGAATTAGTGAGTACATATCATTCAAGGAATATTAATTACGAGTCCCATTCCGTGCATGTAAAATTTAAAACTTGTAATTACCTATTTAATATATGTATATTTACTTACCCAGGGAGGTAGAATCGTGTGTCACTGCAATCCGCTAAAATGAAAATCCCATAGATGAGATCAAGACAAAATTTCATAAAGTATGCACATGTTATGTATTTTTGTAAAACAAAAATATTTCGAACCGTCAAGCCGATTGATAGGCCCGACATGGCTAGGTGGTTAGGGCACTCGACTCGCAATCTGAGGGTCGCGGGTTCGAATCCCAGTCCCACCAAACATGCTCGCCCTTTCAGCCGTGGGGCGTTATAATGTGACGGTCAATCCCACTATTCGTTGGTAAAAGAGTAGTCCAAGAGTTATCGGTGGGTGGTGATGACTAGCTGCCTTCCCTCTAGTCTTACACTGCTAAATTAGGGACGGCTAGCGCAGATAGCCCTTGTGTAGCTTTGCACGAAATTCAAAAACAAACCGATTGATAACGAATGTTTTCCGTTTAAAAACACTTTTTTTTTTGTTAAATAGTTGGTTTTAAAGAAATAAAACAAATGTATAAATTGCATTGTTTTCATCGTTTCCTACATAATTATGTTTTTGGTTATAACAATTTTGTTTTAGAGAGTAAATTACAACGATTTCCTTCGACGCAGACATTTTGCTGGTTTTCTCTTCATCAATTGCAGGCGAAAAAAACATATTTAGGTTTATTTACTGTATCATTTATTTTGCTGCAATTGTCTTTTACTCGACCAGTTTTTTATCGGGAAGAAACCAAGATTGTTAAAGACAGGGATTTCGCTGGATCATTAATATTGTGGTCAACTTTACAACAGAAATGCTTTTTAAGAAATTAAACTCCGACGTTTCAGCCCATGGCAGCTTAAACTGAAGATGACCCCCTCTCCTATTGGCTGAATTATACGGTATGACAAAAATACATTGTTATATTTTTTGTACATCGTTTTATCGAAATACTTAAGATTTGTTATAAACTGAATTACATTTAATGTTGATTATTTGTTTGTTATGAATTTCGCGCAAAGCTACACGAGGGCTATCTGCGCTAGCTGTCCCTAATTTAGCAGTGTAACACTAGAGGGAAGGCAGCTAGTCATCACCACCTATCGCCAACTCTTGGACTACTCTTTTACCAACGAATAGTGGGATTGACCGTCACATTATAAAGCCCCCACGGCTGAAAGGGCGAGCATGTTTGGTGTGAAGGGGGTTCGAACCCGTGACCCACAGATTGCGAGTCGAGCGCCCTAACCACCATTTAATGTTGATTATTTTGTTCACTTTTCTAAGACTGAAATTTCTTATGAGGACATGATACAGGAAACAATAAACCTAAAGGTACGAAGTGGAAATAACGTAATTATGTTCTTAATAATCTTTAAAATCTATGCAAATCAGAAATAAAATGTTTACTTTATAAAAATATATAGACCCTATGGAATTTTAAACATATCTAGAAATACCACCGCATTAGACACCTTTGGAAAGTTTGTAAAAAAAAACGTCTAGAAATACCACCGCATTAGACACCTTTGGAAAGTTTGTAAAAAAAAACGTCTAGAAATACCACCGCATTAGACACCTTTGGAAAGTTTGTAAAAAAAACGTCTAGAAATACCACCGCATTAGACACATTTAGAAAGGTTATAAAACCAATATTTAAAATTATCGACATATATTTCTTATAAATCATACTAACGATGAATAAATGCCATGTTTTCTCATCTTAACCGAATCAACAATGTTATATCCAGAAGAATCAAAAGAAATAAATTTTGGCTAACTACTAGACTATTTCATAACACTTCTTGATTGAAATGATAACAGCGTCTTTTATATACAAAATGAATCACTCACCTTCTCAGCGATAGCGACACTCTGGGCTAATATATCTTTGACATAAGACATTGCGTATTCTCGTACTTCAGTTGATCTAGGAACACCGTTTTCTTCATTCTAGTAAAAAAAAACACAGTTTTATTTATCCTATCGGTTTTGAATGAAATTCCCCAGTTTGCATAAATTTAAATTCAGTTAGCCTAATGATAGTATTTATTCAGGACTAATGGAGATTATTTGCCTTAAAGTGTTTGGACTAGAAACTGGAGAAATATATTAAACTGATCATTTTTACCATTCATTATTCTTCTTGGTTTGAGAATTAAAGTTGTGTATCTGATCAAATTCGTTTACACGCACGAAGACATCCAAGTTAGAATAAAGGGGTCAACCATATACAGATGTGATGCATATTTAAAAAAAATAGTCAAGTTAAGAAAGACCGGCTTAACTCACGATCTCTGCAATAACGACTCCTTTCTTTACTATATCTTGAACGTAGGACACGGCGTATTCTCTAACTTCGGTCGGATTTACAGCTGTGTATTCTTCCGTCTAGAGTAGGGGAAACAATTATAATAAATATGTAATTGTGCTTTTAGACAGATGGGATGCCGTTACCGAAATAGCTAACTTATTTTGTCAAAGTACTTACAGATATTTTTATGATTGCGCGTGTTTGGACTTCTGTCTCGTTCTCTGACTCTTGAAGGTCAGGCATTTCTACTGTTCTTTTTTCACTCTGATGATCCTGACTTAAGAAAGTCGCCACAGTTGCTCCCTAGGGAATAACAATAAAAACAGTTTTTTTTGTTGTTGTTATTGATAAATCAAATTTGAACGTTGATTAGTCCTTACAGACCTTAAGGCCTAATCAACGTTCAAACTTGATAATAAAACATAACGTAGTATAGAATTGCAGCATCAAAAGCCTTATGATATGATTTAATTACTGTAACTGGTTAACATGGATAACAAAGTTTCTTTTTGTGTGTGCCTTTCTTAATCTTACATAATTATATTCACACAGATATTCAGCAAATTACTATGTGGTATTCTACACATTCTATAACTATTAAAAACTGAAAATGAGAAGAACTGGTATAATTTCACGATGTTAGGAAAACACGTAGGTTCAAAAAATCAATTTAACCCTAAAATACAAAACCCTAGAACCCAGGCGCTTCGGGGTCAGCATATATGCTTGAATATGGTGAAGTATTAAAATAAATAGGCTTAAAAATCACGTAAACTGCAGTTGTTTTTCCACATTCCTCTTAGTCTGTCCATTTCGGATTCAAAATAGAAATGTGTAAAAACGACATTTTAGGTTTATCTTTTGAATCCTAAATGGACAAATTAAAAAGGGATGTGAAGAAAAAACATTTTACGTGATTTTTATCACAAACTTTACGCCTTATGTGTGTTTGCTTGTGATTGGGTTGTATTTTGTGAAGAGCCTACAAAGTGGATTTGTAGGAGTTTTAGGTTGAAGTTGCTAACAACCAGGAAAAATGTGTATTAACTTCCATTCTTATAAAGTAAGTTTATTTCACAGAGTATAAGAATAAGTGCATTCTCTTAAAAACATTTCTACCTACGTCATTTAATATCTAACACATAGTCAGCTTGTATTAAAAGCAGTTTATAAATATTAAAAATTAAGCTGTTGAAAATTCGACTTGAAAAACAGATGGTTTCAAACCAACAAAAAATTATTAGTTTGTTTCCGTTATGAAGTTCTTTTACGAGATATCGATCCAGCGCTAACCACAATGTAAATATAAAGCCAAAATGAACGCGAGCCACTGAAAGATGCTATTTTTTTGTTTTGTTTTTGGTATTAGTAAATTTCATCAGCTAAGTCAACAACGCGTTTAAGAAAGTTATCACCTAGAAAATGGTGGAATGAAACACATGTGATATTATTGTGCTGCTATCTACACATTAGAAAAAAATCACACCATCACACCTCAAATTAATTTTAATTTCCATCGCGAAAGTGGGGTAAGTAAATGAAGAAGTCTTTCTGACTCGTTCAAAACCCTAAGATTTACTCAGAGCTTCTTTGCTTTGGTTATTTCGAAATGACATACAAAAATAAAAAACGGCCTTTCAGTTTGAAACAAAAAGAATAATGAAATAGAAGTCCTTGCGTTTTACACTTTTTAGGACTTGTTTGTAGATTATATTTCAGTCTCTTACGGACGACACGTACAAAATTCATTTTAATATATATATATATACATATACTCCACAGGCCACCAACCAAAATAAAACCACATCTAAAGTTAAACTTGTTTAAAAACAGGACAGTTTCGGAATAAAACATTTGGAGTCCTGTGCTCTATCGAAAATCTGCCTTTCCTTCCTTAAGCTAGATAGAGCAGTGGTTCCCAAACTCTTTTAGTCTGGGGGTCCCTTGATGTGAATAAAAAAGTTTGAGGCCCCAACCTATAACTTTAGCATGATGATTGAAAAATAGTGCCTTAGTAAAAACAATAATATGTCCTTTCAACATACAGTATCATTTAATTGATTCAACATAATTTTTATCGGCTTATTCTATATTTAGAATTGAAATTAATTCAGCATCTTTGTTTTACGGCTTATTTTTTGGCGGCTCCCCAGAAAAAGCTTCACGACCCCCACTTTAGAAACACTGAGATAGAGCATATGATATACGGAGCCTGTAAATATCAGAACAATTCCAAATATTATCATTACTACTTATAAAAGACATCAATATTTCTCAGAAGAAAACCCACGAACACCATCAACAGAGCAAATACTTTGAGTTCTTACTCTAATAATTTAATGTTAAATATAATTAATTAAAAAAAAATATCATATACTTCCCCGTTGAGCTAATAACGAGGCTGAGAAAGCACTGCGATCATTGTAAAATAACAATGAGTGAATGAAGTTTACGTGTTATTTAGGTCAGTTGTGAGTGTCATATAGACCTACTTATAGAATATCACTGAGGTACTTTTTATCCTTCTTAGCTGGGGGTCATGTGCAACTACACTGGGTGTTCATTGGTTAATCCGAGCCTAGGGTGAAATGCCGTATACAATGACTAGGAACTATTTAAACATTTTATAGTGTTGAATTTTTACACACACATTTATATCCATAAATGCCTTCTTTAAACTTTAAAGATATAAGTATTTTAAAATTTATTATTTTTTCCGAAGATCTGGCGGGACTTGAACCTATGACTTTACTAACCAAACAGATACTTTCAAATGCTCCATCCCAAATTTTTACTACGACGGTTGTTGAGAAAATTATCAACACCCTTAGGCTATGACAATAAACATGTAAAGCTCAGAATATGTTTGTTTGTTGTTCTTTTTTGCCGAATATTTTAATATTGCGTAGTTTTAAATGTAGAAATCTTTGATCGTGGAATGCAGTCCTGTAAATGTATGTTTTTCTGATGTTAAAAGTGAGATCGGGAAGGACTTGAGCACATGACTTTATAATTCAAGGTACACATTTATAACTTTTTCTGAAGCTATATATTTAATTCACTTTATGGCACTGTTACTAACATCAGTATAACACTAACAGTAAAACACCTGGGAACACGTAAAATTTAGTTTAATACAAAACACTGCTACATATGCAATGAAATAAATTAACATTTAGAGCTATTTTTGATCCCGTCTTTACAATAAGTTTAATAAATATTATTGACCTTGAAAAGATATTGGTAATATTTTACTGGTGAAGACATTTAATAATAGCATAAGGCGACTAAACAGTACACTTAAATTACCAGAGAGGAAGCTGATGATTTACTGGTAACGGTACATCAATTCGAATTCGACATTTAGTTTTGTTATATAACTGTGTAAAATAATTTGTTCCTTACAAATAAATTTTAATTTAATCAGGAAATGTCATGCTTACCCAAAATTGTATCACTAGGAATGGTAACTTACATATAATGGCCGTATTTTAGTTAATTTTAAGTTTTTGCGGCAAATGTGTAATATTTAAACAAATATTTCACTTTTATTAATATCTTCATGCTCAACTGATATGTAGAAAAATAAATTTACTATTGTCTAAGACACTTTAAGTTAATATTATTATATTTTGTGTTTGCTACAAGTAAGGCCTAGCTTTAACCAAACGACCGAGGCTAGTAGTAGTAAGCCTAACTGTTAAGTGTGTATTGGATCTACACTTAGCAGCTTATTCTGCACAGTGGTAAGTCTAAATATACATGTTTTAATTAACATAGTTCAAAGGTGATCGATGCTGTATTTTTTTTTTAAATCACAGAACAACCACATTTATACTTTACAAAATTGTTGGAGATTTTTATCTCAATAAATACAAATCAAAAGAGGTGGATGCATACATAGTGAAGAATAAATGTCATTGAATTTTTATTTGTATTTTTTTACTTACGTTGTTTTGAACAGTGCATTTTTTACCATTATAACTTTACTTCTTGATGAATAAAATAGACATTAATTTTCTACGCTAACATTCTTTATTCAAATTTTTTAACAACTTACTGCGCTCGAGGCTCTCTTTACCTTCATTTTAGTTTCTTTTTAGCCCCACTTCCGTTTTTCTTTAAAAGCTTATACGTTTAAAGAAATCGACGTGTTTTCAACCTCCTCCAACATAAGTCACACCTTTACTCTTTCTTTTCATACTTCTTGTAGATATTTAACTCATTCTGCACACATTCTCTTTCAATTTGTCGTCTTTCTATTTGACATTTTTCAGTACCACCCTTTTAGATAGGCTCTATCGCTTTTATACAGTTATGTGTTAGTAGGTAATTTACAACCTCAATCAAACCAATATGTGATTTAAAACTAATTTACATGTAAAGTATAAACTTCAGCAAAGACATTGTGTATTGTAATTTAGTCTAAACTTGAGACCACTATACAGTTTGAAAGTTAATCAGCACTATAGTTAAAATTAGAAATTATTGTGTTTACATTACAACTTAACCACGGAGAGTACTAAGAGCTCATAACATTTATAAAAAATTGAAATATCAGTTGAGTATTCTCGAAAGGTAAAAACATGTTAGACCGTATGTTTTACATTAATTTCCCTCATTAAGATTTCACCAGTCTCTCTATATAATGTTCTCTTTTTTCGCAATTTTTGATTTTTGTACACTGTATTTTCCTTTTTATTTTTACTATTACTCCACGTTATAAAGTTATTTATTTAGTAGAGTTAGTTATATTTCTATCAATCATTGGACAGTTTTCTCCAATCTTTCGTATTTGTTCTTTTATTAACCACACTCAGTTTCACATTACTTTTACTGCATATTTCCCGAGCGTCTACAACCAGACACAAAACCTTTTTTTTGCGCATGCACGAAAACAGACGCAAGGCCTTCCTCACAATCAAATTATTTTCTAACCCAGTTTTTGTTTTGTCTTTTTGTTGATGTTGATTCCAATAATTCTTAACTGCGCTCTTTGTTTTTACTTCATGTGTTAATTAACAGTGCTGGTTAGTAATGCATTAATACACTAAATCCAATCGTTACAGTTTTTATTAACCATTAATATGACTAGTTCAGTTTATATTGTAACGAATTTGTTATTATTTATTTATTTTAATATCGACGTTTGTTTAGATTAAATTTATATCTAGAAA
>NW_013670775.1:0-3929 GCF_000517525.1 Limulus polyphemus | reverse complement strand
CTGTTTTTATCAGTCTTGTTGGCAAATATCATAAACTGACTATATGTCGGCTTTTACTTAATGCTAAATACAAAGTACAATTTAACTACTAAATTTAAATTTATCAGTTAACTCAGTTTCAGATTATTTGAACTTCTAACATGCAACAATATTAATTCAGTTAAAATTAAAAGCCAACCTACTTAAAACAGCATGTTTATCGTTTGAAAGTGTAATAATATTACTAACTTTTGTTATTGTTAGTTTTAAAAACCTTTTGTATATAAGATCAAATAAAGTTTACAATACAAAAAATTGTTGTTTTTTTTCATAGTAGAAGTGAATTTTTTTTCATTGGTAATCTAAATATTTTTATTTGAAATGTCATTTGATGGTTTCGAAACTGGAATGTTAAAACTTAATTAAGCAAATACGAAGATGTGTTCTAAACTTCTAATCGCATTAAACAAGAAAAACAACATTAACATATTATTTAATTTCTGTAGCACATCTATGTGCATCAAAGATACTTTAATACTAAAAATAAATGACCCTCTAACACCAAATTTGTTATTTATCTCTAACTGGACACTCAACGTTTCGGTTTACAGCTTCTTCCAGAGCATTCCACAAAAACACAAACCGTAACTAACAGTAGCTTTGTACTGAACACAACAAACCATAAAATTTGAGTTAAATCTGGATGGGACATTGCAAGTTGAGGAATGATGTAAGAAGTTTCATGTCAATCCCTTACATAAAGATATCTTACCACCTCATTTACAAAAACTGTTTACCCAGAGGTGTGGAGGACTTACAAGTGTTTAGTGCCAATGGTTACATAACATACTTATGGAATATCAAGACACATTTTTCATTGAATCTCAAGACTTAGGAGGAAAAATGAAATATCTCAAAATATTAACACTGGAAATGCAGCCTCAACATGTCAGTCAGCCAGATGACTTCTACTTGCAAAATAGGATGATAGTTTCAAAGAGATAGAAGCCATGGAGGAACAAGGAGTGATAGAACGTAGTACTAGTCCTTGCCCCCTCCCCCCTCCTGTTATGCTTGTTAAGCAGAAGGATGAATCTACAACGTTCTGTGGACTACCAGAAGGTGAACGGAATTACAAAAAAGGATTCCTACCCATTGCCGGGAATATTAACCCTACTTCGGATACACTATCTGGATCAAATTAGTTTCCAACGTTGCATCTGAAGAGTGGATATTGGCAAATGGAAATTGGCAAAGCAAGTCGAGTAAAGACAATCTTTAAAGCAGGAAATGGATTGTAGCAATTTATTATATTACTATCTGGATTACCTAATGCACCCGCTAGGTTTCAATGATTGATGGAATATGCAATATTTAAAGTAACATGGAATTTCGTACATATCTACTTGAGTAAAATAAACGCACATGGGAAGACCTTTAATGATGCTTATAGACAGTTAAAGAAGGTTCTGGATCCGTTGAGGAAAGATAAACTCAAGCTGAATCCTGAAACATGTGAATTATTCTGTCAACTGGTGACGTTTCTGTGACAAATAGTCAGTAGAGAAGAAGTGTCTAGAGACCCATCAAAGATTAGCTCTGTCCAGAATTGGCCAACACCAAAGAACTTGTGTAAGGTAAAATAATTATTTCAACTGTGCTTTTACTATTGTCATTTCGTAAAGTCTTTTTTATCATAGCTCGTCCTCTACACATTTTTTTAAAAGCCAAATAAGTTTGCTGTCTGCTGAATTTGAACAAATATTCAACAGTTCAAGGAACTGACCATAACCTGATACTGGCATACCCAACTCTCGAAGATCCATTCATTTTAGATACAGATATTAGTGATTTAGTAGTAGGAGCAGTTTTGTCACAAAAACAACATAGAAAAAAAACGTGATTGCTTACTACAGCAAGCCCCCCAGTGGTATGTCTGCGGACTTGCAAATACTATACCCAGGCAATGAATTTCGTATAAAGTAGGTATTACACAACTTGATAAGAGCTACTAATTGTTGTTCGACCCCTGAGTCACTTTCATCATTATCCATATAGATATCATTTTATGCTCCATACTGATCATGCAGCATTGAAGTGGCTGGTGAAGGTTTGCAACCCAGTGGGCCATATTGGAAGATGACTCCAAAAATTCCACGAATACAACTTTAACATTGTATACCATCCTGAATGGAATCATAGAAATACTGGTGCATTATACTGAAGATCATGTGTTGATGAGGAGTGTTAGCACTGTGGAAAAAGGGAAGCACAAGATAGAAATAAAATATCTATCTAAACCATAGCTAAGTATAATACAAGATGTAGCATCCACTGATTTTAATTGGACTTGCTTGCAGAAATGTGTCAGATCCTAGGGATAAAATAAACAAACAGGACAACTCCCCTTCACCCATCTTCTAATGATTTGGTAGACAGATACAACTGCACACTGTTAATCAATGAGCCATGTATGTGGATGAACATCAGAAGATGTAGGATCAAGATCTTTCACTTTTACTAATGAATTACCGTATAGCAGTACATGAAACTACTGGCAACACACTATTATCACTGATATTTGGGACAGAACTTAAGAAGCCATTGTACCTTCTGTACTCTCATCCAGAGAACAGTCACTCAGAAATGTCTTACACAGGATATGTAGAAAGAAATTAACGAACATCATCAATGACAAACATAACTTGATCCGAAAAAGACTTAAATCAACTAGTTATAAAATGAAAAGACTAGAATCCACCGAGATGACATGGCATGGCTGTACAATTCCCACTGCAAGAAATAATGTACTCCAAAGTTAAGCAGATGCAGTAACCATGATGCTTAACCTGAAGATGAAAGGCAGAGGACTTTCGAAACGTCGTCCTCTACATTTGTAGGTTTCTTAAACTGGCAGTTGTTGTCCATTTGAAACTTAGATTCAATCAATGATGTGGTCTACAGAATCCAGAAGGATAGGCAATCCAATTCAAAAGTTGTCCATCGTGATTGCATTTGGAAATATGTTGGTGAGAGAAAGGCCAACTAGGTAACTCCAAGAATGTATCAGCAGAAACTCAACCTGCTGAGGCGCATGGATTTCCTGTCAAGACTACTTCCACAGGAACATTAAAGTTGGAGCTGCCACTGGATTCACCAGACAAGTAATCTAGGAAGAAGTTTCCCAGTAACAACAAGGGACAAGGCGTCATCCCATTCAGATACAATGGGCCTTGGAAGAGATAACCACCAAAAAGATTTGTTGAATGAATAATTTAGTATAGTATATATTATTTCTTTATTAGGTTTGTTCAAGGAACTTCACAATCTTCGAAGAGGGCAGTGCTGTAAATTATTTCCCCGAAAGTGGGCCGAAGGCCGCCTGGAGAGGTCACCTTTTTTAACCACTCACATCACTGTACAGTAGGGTGTTGCTGTCTGCCAGTCAGTAGACACTAAAATGACGTCACATAAAGGATGCTTAATGTTGCAATGTGTACTGTCGTGATGTCAGTAAAATGTATGTTTACCATGAATCACGAGAAGAATTATGCACTCTGTAGGCCATAACACAGCACGACAGGTGAAATTGAAAAGTAAGAAATAAAAATATTTGTTACTTTTACTTTTGGATTTATTTACTCTTGAAACAGAACACTTTCGGGGACCTCGCGTAAATACGTCTAGTATATTTTTTAATGTTGTAATTTGTTAGTTAGTTAGAGAAAGCTGCGGGTCGTTGATAATAACGTTAGGTTCAGGAAGTTAAGATGGGTCTATAACTTCTAGAAAACTAAAGATATGACGTAAAAGGAGGATTGACATGGAATTTTAGTATAGTCGAACGTAGATTATGTAATCTGTGTTAGAGTGAATCTGTGTTAGTTATTGTACTAGTATGTACAAGTAAGTTATTTTTTTACGTTGTGTAGTAAAGTTTTAGAAGAGCT
>NW_013670774.1:71559-76341 GCF_000517525.1 Limulus polyphemus | reverse complement strand
AATACACAGACTCATAGAGAAACTAGAACTAGTAACGATAACATGATACTCAACATAATACACAGACTCATAGAGAAACTAGAACTAGTAACGATAACATGATACTCAACATAATACACAGACTCATAGAGAAACTAGAACTAGTAACGATAACATGATACTCAACATAACATACAGACTCATAGAGAGACTAGAACTAGTAACGATAACATGACACTCAACATAATACATAGACTCATAGAGAGACTAGAACTAGTAACGATAACATGACACTCAACATAATACAGAGATTCATAGAGAAACTAGAACTAGTAACGATAACATGATACTCAACATAATAAACAGACACATAGAGAAACTAGAACTAGTAACGATAACATGACACTCAACATAATACACAGACTCATAGAGAAGCTAGAACTAGTAACGATAACATGACACTCAACATAATACACAGACTCATGGCGAAGCTGTCATTAAAACTTGTCAAGAATTATGTGAAATTTATTTTTCTCACCAGTTTAAAAAGTAAAAGTAATACAAAGAATTATCATATTTGTGTGCGCGTGAAATCATGCTAGGATGGCTAACATTAGCAAAGATGCTTTAGACCATAAATTAACGAGCATTTCAGCTTTATATGGAACATATGAGATTTCATTTGTTGTGGGGATCACACTGAATAATAGCCGAAAATTTATGAATATTTGAAACATAACTTATTTTTGAGTTTGTTTTAAATGAAATGTCACAGCTAACATACACCCAAGTTCGCGTGAAAGCCTATCAATCTATTTGTCATGCATAATACATTACCAATTAATCATAAAACGTCACCAAGTGAGTGCAATACGTCATCAAATTAAGCATAAAAACATCACCAATTATGTGTAAACGTCACGAATTAAGCATAAAAACGTCACCAATTAAACATAATACGACATCAGTTTAAACGCTAGCAGTTTATAAGTTTTAAAGTTGTAGTCTTGGGTTAATTTAAAAGAAAAATATACATTTTTTTTTTACTCAAACACTTCAAAGAAGCTCTACGGGCTTTCGTCAGCCCCCTCTCGTAAGTTTATGAGTTAGTTTAAAATTACGTATATGATATAATATTTTACTTTTCTAAAGTGTTATAAAGTAATTTCATGAAGTGTTCTGAAATAACTTCTCTTTGTCTGATTTATCGCTCAGTTTCGTCTGTTGTGACAAGGGTAGCACACGCATGTCACGTGCTAGAAACGTAACATGCGCGAAGAACGTTTGGGGGAGCACTTATTTTTTAGGCTTAATCGAGGTCTGATCACACACAAAGTGTCCAGATGCAGACGACAAGTTTCAGTTCGAAATCTCCTCTTATACACATATAGTTCTAGATAAGGCTTACACCTACACTCTTCTCATGAGTACCATTAAAGCTACCTAAATCTGAAAAGGCCTTATTAGACAAGCATTTAATCGTGCTTGCATGTGATTTAACTCTGGTTAAGTGTGTGGTAGGCCTAGAGAGCAAACCGCTAAAAGTACCGAAGTTGTCCTTACGTTAAGTACTCGCTTTTAACGTTAAATATACAACCTTTTCAGCAAACAACCATTATCAAGCATCACCCCTCCAGTTGTTCAACTTTCCATTCGTGCTCAATCTGTCCAGTTTTACAAAACTCAGAACTGTACAATAAAAATTTAAATAAAACTAGAAATGAACACACACACAATGAAAAACAAATTTATTTAATAAAGTAAATGACAGTATTTTTGTAGCCAAATTGCCTGAAAATTCTGAATATCTTTTGGACTTTGTTGGTAGTACATAGAAACACTGTAAGGGTTAGAAAGTAAAGAAATAACAAAATAAGATATAAGTAACTCACTGTCTCCTCCCCAGTTCTGAGGGTCTAACTCACTGTCTCCTCCCCAGTTCTGAGGGTCTAACTCACTGTCTCCTCCCCGGTGGGTATAATCGTAGGAAGGTTTACAGGGAATCTGGTGGGTATAATCGTAGGAAGGTTTACAGGGAGTCTGATGGGTACAATCGTAGGAAGAAGAGCGAGTGGTAGACAGAGACTCGTTTGACTCAATGACATTAGAAATCGGACAAGTGATGAAAGTAGTGAATTAAGAAAGGTCGGTACATGCAGCGAGGAATAGAGAAAAATGGAAAACTGGGGAAGAGACAGTGAGTTAGACTCTCAGTACTCCACCAGAATCCCTGTAAACCTTCCTACGATTGTACCCATCAGAATCCCTGTAAACCTTCCTACGATTGTACCCACCAGAATCCCTGTAAACCTTCCTACGATTGTACCCATCAGAATCCCTGTAAATCTTCCTTCGATTTTACCCACCAGAATCCCTGTAAACCTTTGCTTATCTTCTGTTTCTTACAAACGTGTCATTCTGTTTTTGTTTATTCAAGTCCTATGTAACTAATCTTCAGCCGTTTTCTACAACAATACATTTCAAATATTTCCAACAGTCGTTTAACTACGTAAATATTGAACAAGGAAAAATATTAACTTATCGGACTATCTGCATGTTTATTAAACAGTATTTCTTTTTTTAGATTTGTCTTTCATAAACCGTGCATTTCATCTCAAAACCAAAATACAAGTTTATTAAACAGTATTTGTTTTGAGGTTTATCTTCCATAAACCGTGTAAGAAAGACCCCTTGCGTTTACAATGTTTGCTCTAACAGTTAGGGTTATATTGTCGTTTTGCGATTCTTCTGGTTATAAGAAAAAGAGAGAGATGGGTGTAGTTATTTTACCATTCGCTGATAATTAGTTTTTTTCAGAGAAACATCATATATATATATATATGTGAGCACTTCTACAAGATTGTGGCGATGATTCTCTGTCACTATGATAATCTAAGCCTAAATATTAGTTATTTTATGTCCTACATTTCGGCTGCTAGTCTGCTGTCGTCTAGTTCTGAGAAGGAAGGTGTTTGTGATGATAGTAAACAGTACTTAGAAGCCTCAACACAATAAGATTACAATGAAGAGTATAAACACCATATGTGTCATACCTCGTGAATGTTGCCCGCAATTCAACGTACAAAGAAAAACATATCAACAAGATTCAGAATTCATGAGAATAACAGAAATACGAATCCATCTGCCGGAGAAGGTCATGTAATAGCTTGGAATATTACTAAAATAATTGTAAATCATTTACAAGCTTTCAACATCCACGTAGCTGATCAAATACTCAGTCAACATAGCACATACGTCAACAAAACCTGGATAGCACACTAGCTCCCTCTATAAAAAAAAACAACTCGGGATATAAAGAGTTAGTAACGAGTGCATATTAGGAAGACAAATTAGTAGCGAATCACTAATAAAAATCGGGGATCGTAAAGGCTAGCGTTTTCCAAAGTGTTGAGCGCACCCCCAGGTGGCGCAAATGATCTCTTGGGGGGGTTCGAGCGATTAGGGTAAAATCGATAGTGCAATAATGCAAAAGTAATAAGTATTTTAGTATATTTTTTATTAATGAAAATAATAAGAAATTATTACAACACATTTAACATGTTAATGTGTATCTATATCTCGTCACTTAATTCACTCTTTCACTAGTTAACAAAAAAAATGAGGGGGGGGCGCAAGAAACCGTTTTTTATTAAAGAGGGAGCGTTGATGACAAATGTTTGGGAAACGCTGGTATAGGATTAATAATGAAAAAGACCGCTGGAATTTATAAACATGCTTTGTTTGTTTGTTTGTTTGTTGTTGTTTAAGTTAAACACAAAGCTATGGTCTTTGAGAACTTAGTTATTGCGCAGAATGTCCAACCTGTACGACACGCCTTATGCGAATGGGTACCTAAACGGCCAGGTCAGATATAGCCATTCATAATTGAGCTCCAGATTCCAAAAATTAAATTAGACCATAGATGGAAGCTGTCGCCACAAGGTCACATATCCGGCCCTCTGAGTCAGTTTGTTTGAAGTTAAGCAGAAAGCTATACAATGGCCTATCTGTGCTCTGCCCACCACGGGTATCGAAACTTGGATTCTAGCGTTGTAAGTCCGCAGACATACCGCTGTGCCACTGGGGGCCCCTCTGAGCCAAATATGTCACCTGTCCGCAGCAAAAAGTAACGTATTCAACACCATATCTCCTCTCGAACTCCAGACCCTCCGATACGCAGACCAACAAGCTAACCACTGGTCACATTTTGGAATATTTTTTAGAATATTTATACTTATAATGGTGATTCATTTCAATTCCAGTACTTTACAAGGTGCTTCAAAAATTGATCAGTTATATATACATATCACAGTGACAGCCTAATTTGAATGGATTCAGCAGCTCCAACTTCCTGTTGAAAGTTTCGCGTTGTTTGAGCAGCTCCAACTTTTTACTGAAGGTTTCACGTTGATTGAGCTAGTTTAATTTACTGTAGATAGTTCCACGTTGTTTGAGCTACTCATACTTTCTACTGAAGGCTTCGCGTATTTTGAGCTGCTCAAACTGTCTGCTGAAGGTTTCGCGTTGTTTGAGCTGCTCAAAATGTCTGCTGAAGGTTTCGCGTTGTTTGAGCTGCTCAAACTGTCTGCTGAAGGTTTCGCGTTGTTTGAGCTGCTCAAACTTTCTACTGGAGGCTTCGCGTTGTTTGAGCTACTCAAACTTTCTACTAAAGGTTTCGCGTTGTTTGAGCTACTCAAACTTTCTACTAAAGGTTTCGCGTTGTTTGAGCTACTCAAACTTTCTACTAAAGGTTTCGGGTTGTTTGAGCTGCTCAAACTGTCTGCTGAAGGTTTCGCGTTGTTT
>NW_013670774.1:69056-70961 GCF_000517525.1 Limulus polyphemus | reverse complement strand
CTACAACTGATAAAATGATTAGGATCAGTACTTTAATTAATAAACTGATCAGGGAAACACTTGAACCGATAAAAGGATTAGGGGTGCACTGCAAGTAAAAACAGGATTAGGATGAACACTGTAACTGAGAAGGTTTCAAGTTGTTTGAGCAGCTCAAACTTTCTGTTTAAGGTTTCGTGTTACGTTAAAGCAAATTTGTATAACAAAGAACTGTTGTTAATCATAAGTATCAACAATACAGGAAATATTAGAAAAATTTCTGTGGGGTTTGAACTACCCAATAAACGTATTATTTTGTTTCTTGTAAATCAAGGCGACATCTAGTGACAGGTTGTTAGGAGCACCAGCCTTTTCGTGCATGTTACCTTACAATCTGATGTGATTTTTATACAACTATAAGTTTTAATCAGTGAAAAAAAGTTTAAGTTAAACAAAATAATTTTCCTTACATCCCACTTGTAAAAGTTATCGTTTTTTTGTTGTTGTTGTTTTCCACTTATGTCTACTTATATTTAAAGACGTGCGTGTTGAGGTTCCCATAATTTATATAAATAAAGAAAACCACTAAAACAAAATGATGTCATGCTTCTCGTGCTGTTTTGTTTGCCACATCTGAGAATAAAAAAATAAAAATAAAGACAAGCACAACCCTGACATTATTATAATATACGTCATCACCCTGCTTCCGGAAAAACGTCCCCACTATTCGCAACGCCACCTTTTGGGTAATTTGAACAACATAATTATTACTTCTCAATAATTCAGGCTCTGCTTTTATTCATATTATTGTTCTATAAACAATATGGATTCCAAAATGAATAAGACCAATCAGAGAGATTGTACATCTTCGCCCCGCCTTTACTTTTCGTGATTACATGCGTTTCTATTGGATGACGTCAAATTTTAAAACTTAGAAAAGCCTTCTTAGATATGGAATTATGAACGATTATTTTTTGTAGTGTGGGGTGAGGAGATTCAAAATTTGGTACAAGTCCGATAACACTTTACGGAGTCACCAACGCAAAATCTCCCCATTATAAAAATCAGGATTCGGATTTGGATCCGGGGCTAAATTTGGGGAGGACTGTCCGATACTGACTTCCCATCTTATGTAAAATGTTCGTATGCGTCGGTCTATCAGTTTTTGAGATACGTGCGTGGAAACACAGGCAGACACACACACATACACACGGACCCGATTGCAATATCCTTCACACCCACCCACCCCCTCCGAGGGCGAGGGTAATAACAGTGGTCAATCCCACTATCCGTTAGTAAGCAGTAGCTCAAAAGTTGACGATGGATGGTGTTGACTATCTGTCTTTCCTCTAGTCTTACACTGCTAAATTAGGGACGGGTAGCACAGATAGCCCTCGTGTAGCTTTGCGCAAAATTCAAAACAAAATAAACAAAGTGACCAGCTACGAAACTCAGAGCTCTTCCATGGATGATTTTTTAACAAATGTTTTTTTTTAGGATGTTCTAAGTATAGGTAGTTTTACAAGTGTTAGTTGTTTCGGTAACGCTAAGTTGAAGAACTTTACAGCTGTTTCTGATATTAGGAACTCCTTTTCATGTTGGCGATACTTAGTTAAAGATAATTTATTCAGTTTTTTTATACATTTTTACTCCTCTAATCTGCATTCACCCTAATTTTGTTAGGTAGAAAGTTTGAGCAGCTAAACAACTTGAAACCTTCAGTAGAAAGTTTGAGCTGCTCAAACAACGTGGAACTATCTACAGTAAATTAAACGAGCTCAATCAACGTGAAGCCTTCAACAAAAGTTTGAGCAGCTCAAACAACGCGAAACCTTCAGCAGAAAGTTTGAGCAGCTCAAACAACGCGAAGCCTCCAGTAGAAAGTTTGAGCAGCTCAAACAACGCGAAACCTTCAGCAGACAGTTT
>NW_013670774.1:62585-68467 GCF_000517525.1 Limulus polyphemus | reverse complement strand
AGAGTTCTCCTAATTTTGTTATCAGTTACAGTGTTCATCCTAATCCTGTTTTTACTTGCAGTGCACCCCTAATCCTTTTGTCGGTTGTAGAGTTCTCCTAATTTTGTTATCAGTTACAGTGTTCATCCTAATCCTGTTTTTACTTGCAGTGCACCCCTAAACCTTTTGTCGGTTCAAGTGTTTCCCTAATCAGTTTATTAATTAAAGTACTAATCCTAATCCTTTTATCAATTGTAGAGTTCTCCTAATCTTTTTATCAGTTACAGTGTTCATCCTAATCCTGTTTTTACTTGCAGTGCACCCCTAATCCTTTTATCGGTTCAAGTGTCTCCCTGATCCGTTTATTAATTAAAGTACTAATCCTAATCCTTTTATCAATTGTAGAGTTCTCCTAATTTTGTTATCAGTTACAGTGTTCATCCTAATCCTGTTTTTACTTGCAGTGCACCCCTAATCTTTTTATCGGTTCAAGTGTTTCCCTAATCAGTTTATTAATTAAAGTACTGATCCTAATCATTTTATCTAACAAAATTAGGAGAACTATAAAATGATTAGGATCAGTACTTTAATTAATAAACTGATCAGGGAAACACTTGAACCGATAAAAGGATTAGGGGTGCACTGCAAGTAAAAACAGGATTAGGATGAACACTGTAACTGACACTTCCCTCGAAATGCTTGTGAGTAAAAGGTGAACGATTTGAGATATATTATATTATTGTAAGGCTAAATTCAAACGTTTACCTCCGAGGAAATTTCTCTAACGCTTCGAATTTGTTTTAACTTAGACTAAAACAAGATTCTCTATCTGCAAACGATCCTCGAGGAATTTGTTCTTTCAAATTATCTAGTTATAAAACTGTTAACTAACTGAACCATTTCTTCCAGTATGCTATGATATTCGTGTTGACACTAACGATTTGGCATTTAATTCCTGGTATACAGGTCAGTTGACTAACCAATAATACAGACATTAAGTACGGCCTGTTTAAAACTAAGGATTTTTTTGTATCTCTGAGCATTATCTGTAGGACGATTTCAGATAGACCTCGTGACCCGAGGGCACACAAGACCCTGTGTCTCCAAGGTTAACAGAGTTGTATATTACAATCCGCAAGTGTTTAAAGTAACCATCAACTAGAACTGTTATCAATTCCCGGCGACAGGTTCGTTGTTTTGTCTTCTTCTTCTTTTTTTTTCTCCCCACCTCCTGGTACAAAGTAATTGAGAGGTAACTAGATAAACTTTAACTCTGTATTTGATTTTGGAGGAACATCGGACGTAAACGTAATTCTGATTTTACGTCACGTAAAAAGGAAATACAGACATTCATGGCAAGTTGAGAACCGAGTTGTATTAAACAAGACCAATAGTTGTCCCTAATTTTCAACTAATACACTAGTCAAAAAAGAGCCACCGCCAACTCTTGGACTACTTTTGTCAGACCAAATAAGGGGATATAACCGTCACCCACGACCGCAAAGTGTGGAGAGTGTTTTTGCGGCTGGATCGCACCAAGCGTGGCCCAGAAGTAGTGTGCCCAGACTGTGAATCCGAGGATTCCTGGTTCGCATCCCTTTGAATATTCAAGTGTTTTAAAATCTTTCTTAATGGAGAGACATTATTTACATTCTAAATAAAACGAACAATTATAAGAAGATAAGGGTAAATCCCAAAATAAACATATCGCAATATAGCGCCCCCCAGTGGCACAGTGCGGACTTACAACGCTAGAATCCGGGTTTCGATACCCGTGGTGAGCAGAGGACAGATAGCCCATTGTATAGCTTTGTGCTTAATTACAAACAATAGCAGCATAGCATACTGTGCACCACGTACGTACGTGATGGGAAATTTCTCAATAAACTTGTAAGTTTAAGAAAATAAAATACTCTAATCTTATTTAACTCCACACACAAATATATATGATATATATTTGCTATTATTCTTTCCATGCCTCTTGAATATCTCAACTTATAATGAATATAAAGACAAAATAAATCAGTGACTATTATTTTTCAAATTAAAGATGAACATGCGACACCTTGTGGTGAGATTCAGAAATGAGTCAATAGACGAAAACTTTTGGTGGAAACACAGTCATTGTTTGTGACGAAATAAAATAATAGCATGATTAATTAGGAGTAATTAATCATGAGTAATTAACTGATTAATTAATTATCAAAGTAATCATTTTAGAAATACCGAGGAAATAATTGATTATCTTATCTAAAGGTTTTAAATAATTTTATAATGTCAAGAACTTGTTTTGTTTGTTTATTTTGGCGCATAGCAACACAACGCCCCCTAGTGGCACAGCGATATGTCTGCGAACTTACAACGCTAGAAAACTGGGTTTCGATACCCGTGGTGGGCAGAGTACAGATAGCCCATTGTGCAGCTTTGTGCTTATTTTCAAATTTACAAACAAACATCTGTGCTGTGTCTACCTCGTTTTAAGCCCTTGAACTTAACGGGGAGTGGGCTTATTTTAAAACGCTTTGTTTATAAGCGCCTCAGATCGAGTGTATCATTCTACGAACGATGACGTCACACTGCAGTCGTGCGAAATTCTGTAAAAAAAGATAGTAAAATCATTAGGTGACGTGAAGGTGGTTAGAATGTAAAAAAGTGTGAGAATATATCAAAGGGTATGTAAACAGTACTTCCAAATATTGCTAAAGAAACTACAAAAAAATTGAAGGTGTGTAACAGCAAATCACAGGTAAGAGGTCAGACAGTTCGGCAACGGTGACGCAACGAAAAATTCGTTTATTATGAATCACTACCTAAGATTTCTCACCATCGTGTCGTTCATCTTTTCGTATTGGTATTTATATCTTTTCGACTTCAAATATTTCGCGAGCCGCAGCTCAAAGGCTTCAGATTACTTCATAATTTCTTACTCGTTCATTAAGCCTAATTGATTATCTTACTTTAAGCTTTTACATCCATTGTATAGTATCTATAACGTGAAGAGTTTTTATTTTGGCACACGAAGTGTGCATTTCGGAGATCGAACATGCAATCCAGCGTTTTAGGCCTTGAACCTTACCGCTGAGACACTGGATGGAGCAGACTTGTCTTTTAATGTTGATCTCAGGCTTTTATACGGAGGCTTGTTCATGATTGGCTCTTACTAAGATTTTAAAGTGTTGGCGGTGGGTGATGTTGATTGACTTCCTTCCCTCTAGTTAAGGTGGTTAAGAAGGACAACTCGCCATCTGCAGGTTGCGGGTTCGAAACTACGTCTCACCAAACATGGTCGCCCTTTCAGCTGTGGGGGCGTTATAGTGTTACGATCAATCCCATTATTCGTAGCTAAAAGAGTAGCCCGAGAGTTGGCAGTGGGTAGTGTTGACTAGCTTCCTTCCCTCTAGTCTCAGTGGCTCAGCAGTAAGCTCGAGGGATTGTAACGCTAAAATTCTGGATTCGATCCCGCAGTGAGGACACCACAATAGCCATTTGTGTAGGTATGGCCTACTTAGATAACCGAGTGTAATATATTTTAATAAAACATAGTTTTAAATAGTAATATGCCTACGTACGGATAAATTATATACACATATAAAAACGAAATGTATGTTTGTTTGCACCCTAATTCCCCCGAGCCTGTTGGGCCAATCTCAACTAAAATTTGTATGTAAACATTATGAACTATGGGGAATGTCCTCAGGGGGTCAGAATTGAACTTAACCCTATTTCTATTTTGTAAAACACGTTGGTTAATTACTCTCAGCATATTGAGTCAATTTCAAACAGTCTTGGCATGTTGACACTTTAGACAATGTGGAATGTACTGAAAGGATTCAAGGTCAAAGTATGAGGGTTGCTGGATTGTTTCTCCAACAACCATGCTTTTCTCATGGCCAATGAGATGCAGGGTATTCAAGAGTGGGATCACCTCAAAATCTTTATTTATTGATAGAGGGAAAACAAACTGTAAATGTTGTTTATGAAGAAGCTTTGTTATAATTTTAACATTTTGAGATAAAGTTTATGTTCAAGTTATTACTTAGAAATATGTGATCGCTGTTAAACTTACGTTGTTTTAATTAAGTTTAAACATCCCCTGTCAGTTGCTAGGTATTTCAGCTATATAAATATAGCTTGTATTCCCTGTCGGATGTTTGTTGTAATTAATGTCTAAAATAGAAATTGAAACTACTCAAAGTTTTTGTAATATTTTCTCTTGAGCAATTGTAGTCTCTAAAGAAATCGCTTCTACTTCGTTATCGGGATTTTGGTCTTGACAGACCCGGGATGGTCAAGTTCAATATGACCACTTCCTCCTGTCAGCACTTAGGAGCAGGTGAATGTTTTTGTTGGAGTAAACTGCACTTGATTCCACCCCTTTTAGGCAATGTCCATGTAGGTATCTGTAATAACATTTTTATGTTGTGCATATCGTCGCTTACGTCCATGTAGGTATCTGTAATAACATTTTTATGTTGTGCATATCGTCGCTTACGTCCATGTAGGTATTTGCATTAACATTCTTATGTTGTGCATATCGTCGCTTATGTCCATGTAGGTATCTGCATTAACATTCTTATGTTGTGCATATCGTCGCTTACGTCCATGTAGGTATTTGCATTAACATTCTTATGTTGTGCATATCGTCGCTTACGTCAATGTAGGTATTTGCATTAACATTCTTATGTTGTGCATATCGTCGCTTACGTCCATGTAGGTATCTGCATTACCATTCTTATGTTGTGCATATCGTCGCTTACGTCCATGTAGGTATTTGCATTAACATTCTTATGTTGTGCATATCGTCGCTTATTGCTTACGTCCATGTAGGTATTTGCATTAACATTCTTATGTTGTGCATATCGTCTCTTACGTCCATGTAGGTATTTGCATTAACATTCTTATGTTGTGCATATCGTCGCTTACGTCCATGTAGGTATCTGCATTAACATTCTTATGTTGTGCATATCGTCGCTTACATTCGGTATCGCAAAGTCTTTCACTTGACGAACAGTTCTGTTTATACAGACAACACATTTCAGTCGTTTTAAAACTAACCCAAGAACATTTTACATAAATCCATTTTTAATTATCTTAGTTCAAAACTAGTGTGAGTTTTATGGTCTGGTATTAGGTGGCCTTATTAAATTTATATTTCTAAATATGTGATAACAGGCGAGAGGTGCTTAGGCCTATTTCCATCATGTAGATAGCAGCGATCAAGTTCACACAATAGGTTGTTTTTATGCCAATTTTTCATAAAGTAATTTAGAGAATTATGCAAGAGTCTGTCGGCGATAGTTGGTGTAATTGTGCATAAATCTGGATGATGTGCTACGTGGTGCTTAATAGGCTGTTGTATGTAATCAGTTTTGTATTGTAAGATTGTTTGTTTGTTTTGAATTTCGCGCAAAGCTACTCAAGGGCTATCTGCTTAATTTTCAAGTGATAGAGTAGAAGGATGGCAGCTAGTCAACATCACCACCCACTCTTGTAAGACCAAATAATGATATTCAACCATCACCTTTCTAACGGAACCACGGACCCAAAAGTACGGAAACGGGACACCAAACACGGAACCCCATTTCTACAGTCCGGCACGCTAACCACTGAATCTAAATAGTTAAGCAACGTGGTCATTGCTTCTTTTAACAGCTTCGTTACTTGCATATAATTAAACCACATTGAACAACTTACAGCATATGAAATATTTAAGTCTGAATTATCAAAATTTTTCTTTGAATAAACGACATTTATGTACAGTGTAGCCCTGTTGTAACGCGATCGTTGAGGTCCATAAAATGCCATCGTGAAACAAGCGGGGTCGCGCTAAATCGGGGTTCAAGTAGGCTTCTAATGTTTACTATAAGTATGCATAATTTTGTAAAGATACACTTAGAATATTA
>NW_013670774.1:55239-62418 GCF_000517525.1 Limulus polyphemus | reverse complement strand
CGAGGTCGGTCCCAGGGACCGAGCCCGTGTCGAAAAGAGTTATTGACCCATCCTCGTTATATCCGAATTCGCGTTATATCGGGGCGCGTAAGATCGAGGTTTCACTGTACTTTCAAATTTCTTCTACGATAAACGGCAATTGATTATGTAGTTTAAAATTTTTTTTGGTTAAAAATAATTAATTCTGGTTTTTCAAAAATTTTCCTTAAATAAACGATAGTTAATTGTGGACTTTCAGAAAATCTCCTACAAAAAAAGACAACAAAAAAAAACACAACGAAAATTCAATATGGATTTTCAACATTTCTTCAATAAACAATAATTAATTATAGATTTTCGTAAATACTCCAACTACAATAATTAATTATAGACTTTAAAAATTTTCCTCTTTAATAAATAATAATTAATTCTGGATTTTCAAAAAATCCCTTACGATTATCGTTTCTATTTCCTTTTTTTTTAAAGTTTGAATAAGTCGTTGGTCCCCCGGTTGGAACAGCGGTGAGTCTACGTACTTACAACACTAAAATTCGGGGTTCGATTCCTCGCGCTGGATAAGGCAGCCCAATGTGTATTTGCTCTAGCACAAACAAACAAGAATTAAACGTTGGCATTGTCAAGAGAATATATAAAAAAATATAATTTTTCTAATGTTGTTGATCTCCGAATTTTTAGATAACACCAGAAAAAAAAATCAGCGAATTCCTTTGTCGTTCTTCATTAAGCTCCAGAATCAATAGTATTTTTTTTTTAATCTTTTAATTTGAAATGTATGTTTTTGAAGTAATGAGTTCAGAAGAGATGGGAACGTATACATTAACCGTTGTGTTTCACTTACCCTTACATAAAGCCTTCGAACTAACACTCTACTGCCTCACAGTGGCCGAGTTGGCAGCTAAATAGAATAATAATCAAGGAAGCCATCACTTTGTTGTGCAGATAATGTGTCACATTAGTGTCTGCCTGTTGCACATAAAGTTAGTGATAATGGTTTCGTTTCCATCTGAATAGACACGAACTCCGGTATCTGCTCCTTTCTCGCCCCATTGGCCGTCAGATACAATGGCTTTAAACGGGCTTACGCCGCGATTCAATCACATCGAAACCGATAAGTTCTGAGGACAAAACACCGAGAATAGCGGGCTCAGAGATAAGGTAAGGTGGCTGGAAATTACAGGAAGGAAGCGGTGAAACTCACAGCGTTGTTGTAGTTTTTGTGGGGACACGAGCGATAAAAGGCAGCAAAGTGTGGGATACAGGAGCTTTAAACTTTCTCCGAAAGAAAAATTAGGTAAATCTCCACTTTCTCTTCTTACTGTTATTATTATATTTCGCTTTTCTTCAAATTTGTAATCACGAGATCTTAAGTTTTCAAGATAACATTGAAATGCCCGTGATTATTAAGAACTCCGGATTCGTATCTGCCATTCTGAAACTTGCAGCTGAAACTAAATACAAGGACTTCTCTGCAGAGAAAGATTGAAATAGTTTTCATTTAGTTGAGAAAAATCCTCGGGCCTGAATAGCTGAAACTACCATTGGATGTTTGATACACGTAGATGGTTTTACAGTCTCCCAGTGGCACAGCGGCATGTCTACGGACTTAAAAAATTAGAAACCGGGTTTCGATACCCGTGGTGGGTAGAGCACACGTAGCACGTTGTGTAGCTGTGTGTTTAACTGCAAACAAACTAGGTTTACAGATGGGTGTTAAAGATGAAAAAAAAATATTGTGTAATACATGTTTACTTTCAAACAACGACGCCAAAATAAATAGCTTTGTAACAGAAAACAAACATAAAAATGAAGGACACTTTATCACTAGGTATAACACGGTGAGGATACACAGTTTGTCACTAGATAGAACACGGTGAGGATACACAGTTTGTCACTAGATAGAACACGGTGAGGATACACAGTTTGTCAGCTTTACCCTTGAAATTACCAAATTGTTTTTCTTTGTGTTGTTGTTTTTATCATCTACTACCTATCGGTAGTATACATATATTGTATCATATTCAGTGTGAAGAACTGGTTTAAAAACAAGTTATGTGAAATCACCCATTTTCTACACAGGAGAACGTACGTGCAATTAATAATTAATTAAAAGTATTGACGGCATTTTATCAACATGTTTCTGTCCCACCCCCTGCTGGAACATCGGTAAATTTACACACTTACAACGTTAAAATCTGGGGTTCGATTCCCCTCGGTGGACACAGCAGATAGCCCAGTGTGGCTTTACTCGAAACAAAACAAACAAATACATGTTGTTGTTGATATTTTTATAATTCGTGTTATTAGGCTTCATTGCCACGTTTACAATGTTTCTTTTTCATTTCTATACTCCTCCTATGTTTAATTTTTTTAAGCCAAATATAAGTTACATTATGAATTAGTTATGTATTATTATTATTACAATTAATTAAGCCCGAAATAACGACATAGAACTGGTCACTTACTAACAGCAGTATCTTATCAGCGATGATGTCACGCAATACTCACAAGTCAACTTTTACGAGTTTTTCATGTATATAAAATTTTCCTAATATTTATTAGTTCATTAAGGTCTGCTCACGTACTTCTAACGGCTAAAACTTACCTGTCATACTATTTGTTACCACTAATAAGCAAATTTGAATATTTTCTATTCTATTCCCCCACCCACCCACCCACTTTTAATGGTACTTGTATAGGTAAAAAACAGGTTCTAATATACAACTAAGTGTTCTTCCGCTATAATTCATAGTGCTGGGCTCTTTACATTCTGATGCTAATACGCTCCTCACTGGTCTCAACCTGGTTGCTTACGCTTACGCCACCTGTCGGACAATTTCTAGTATGTGAAGTTAATATAGTAAAGATTATTCGTATATGTATTGGGACTGCTTTTTTTTAGATCCTATTTCTTAAATCGACACGGCTATCTACACTTACGCCCCCTATCGGGCGATTTCCGGTAAATGATGATAATATAGCAAAGATGTTCTGTATCATTAATTCCGTTTATAATAATAGTAGGGATCGTGATGAAACAAAATGGCGGCCGTAAAAATCGCCCGTTTAAAATGTCTGAATATTAACAATGACTATTTCACAGTATTAGCTGAGCAAATCTAAAGCATATTGTACTTATAAAGCCATCTAAATCGTTATATACGTCTTTATGGAGTGAATCAAAATTTCACCATTTCAACGAATTTTCATGTAAGTAAGTAAGTAAGTGACTTTTCTAGACAAGCGCACAGAGAAAATAACGAACCTTATGACTCTAATGCTTTTACAGAACTCTTTCGTCTGGGGTATCAATGATTCCTTTCTTGCACCAAAAAGGATAATAGTATATATATATATCTAAAACGGACGATGCGCTACTTTGAGCATATGATTACATTTGAGGGTAGGTGGGTAGAGATCCTGATGTGTAATAAAATTGAATCGGGTATACGCACACCCCAACCTTGGTGTTGCTGGCGCACAAAAATATTGCTAAGAAAAAAGTATGATAAAAAATAATTTAAATTTTATAAGGACAAGTAGGGATCGATATACACGTAACATGGCTAACTATAGTAAAATAGAAAGTTTTAATGTTACAAAAATGTTGAAACAAGAAAGTCAAGACTACAAAAATTAAGTTTCTTAAAATTTTAAATTTTGTATCCCTAAGACTAACATAATTACATTGATTTGCTAAAGTAGGGATAATTATTTTTAAGTTTTAGGTAACTCAATTTTTGTAGTTTTGACTTTGTTGTTTCAGTACTTTTTGTGACATTAAAATTTTGTATATTACTATAGCTAGCTATGTTATGTACTTATATATATATATTGATTCTTACTTGTCTTTATAAAATTTACGTTTTTGTTATTATACTTGTAAGTATGAAAACTGCTCATTTAGATCTCGTCTCTCGGGTTGTCATGGTTACTTTGCACTTACGCCACCTATCGGACGATTTTCAGAAAGTTAAGATAAAATAACAAAGATCAGTGAAAATTTTCTTACAACGCGAGACTGAATGTGTCGAAACTAGTCTCTTTCTCTAATTCCAAGTCTTCTGGATGGTTTTTCACTAACTTCTTGCTACACACGATATTTTATTCTTTTATAACAAAGATTCTTCAAATAAGTATTAGGACTACCTATTCAGATCGTATCTCTCAAGTTGCCACGATTGTCTGCACTTACGCCACCTATCGGACGTTTTCCAGTAAGTGACGTTAATATAACAAAGATTCTAGTTTCTCACGGTCAAGCTGTTGAATATGCATACCTATCTAAACAAGTCACCGTTGCTTTTGTTTTTCACTGTGTTGTCCATTTCTATATAACGATGATGATGATTTTTCTCGAGTAAAAATTCCGTGAAGCAGTCTTGAGATTTTTAATGTTATTTATTTTCGTTTTCTTCTTTTAAACTGAAGTTAGTCTTAGCAACAACCACTCCCAAGTAAAGATTCTGTTCTTGGTATTTATTAACATTATTTAAATATCTTAAGAATGAGTGACTGGATGAACGGCGTAATAAAGAAGTGCGCCAATGTACACCAAATCGTGTAGGATACAGTTTAGGAATCTTCCAGAAGGCGTAGAAGAAGTAACAGAAGGGAAAACAGGAGCAGTCCATAGAAAACTGTTCAACATGTCAACGTACTGCTTAAAAATCTTTAATAGAAGAGCGTTGGCTTTAACTAAACATTCCATTCATAAGACATTTCTCGGTATACCATATTTTACCAAATGTTTTAATCGCTTATATACCAAATAACCTAACAATAGGTTGAACTTTCACGTGCAGGACTAATGTTCTGAGCACTGCAGTCATTTCTAAAATAATTTCTGATTACTATGATGAGCACTGTTATTGTTTCTTAAAACAGCTTTCTAAGTAGCATTGTTATCATTTTTAAACAGTTTCCGATTAACCCGTTAAGCATTGTTTATATTTTAATTTTTGACATGCGTGTTGAGCATTGTTATTTTCAATTTTTTTTACTAATGTGTTAAGCATTGTTATATTTTAATTTTTGACATGCGTGTTGAGCATTGTTATTTTCAAATTTTTTTACATATGTATTAAGCATTGTTAGGTTTTAATTTCTGATTAAGGAGTTGAGCATTGTTATTTTCAAATTTTTTACATATGTATTAAGCATTGTATTTTTTTAATTTCTGACTAATGTGTTAAGTATTGTTATTTTTTAATTTCTGACTAATGTGTTGAGTATTGTTATTTTTAATTTCTTACTAATGTGCTAAGCATTGTTATTTTTTAATTTCTTACTAATGTGTTGAGTATTATTATTTTTTTAATTTCTGACTAATGTGTTAAGTATTGTTATTTTTTAATTTCTGACTAATGTGTTAAGTATTGTTATTTTTTAATTTCTTACTAATGTGTTAAGTATTGCTATTTTTTAATTTCTGACTCGTGTTGAGTATTGTTATTCTTTTAATTTTTGACTAATGTGTTAAGTATTGTTATTTTTTAATTACTTACTAATGAGTTGAGTATTGTTATTTTTCAATTTCTTAATAATGTGTTGAGTATTCTTATTATTATTGTTTTTTTTTACTAATAACATAGTTTTACTGTTACGTGCTTTATCTCCTCTGTTGGAAAGGTAAATATTGTTTAAATTATATTCCCAAGAAATCAAATATGTGGATACTAACATAGCTGTCAGTTTATATTCTTATCTTTTACGATGGAAAAATAATGTAACATATATATAAAATAGGGCTTATTATGTGATGTACTGATTATACATTTGATGTAAATAGTTGATCGCGAATCGGTAGTTAGGAAGCTTGGCTGTGTATAGGAAGGTCCACGGTTCTGACCTCGATACATCGCTGTACTGTCTCGTGTTCCCGCCGGGATCTAAACGATAATTTTAGGATTACAAGCTCACGAGCTTACCATTGAGTTACGGATGGCCCACACTTTTATATGCGGGAACATTATAACAGTAACAGTTAACCTCGTTGTTCGGTTAAGGCTAGCCGTATAGACGAAAGGTGCTGTTGTCTGGTTGCCCTTACTATCAATTAACAGTTCTCAATTAGGGACTACAAAACACCTGAACCTTTAAGTCTCTGACCTGGTCGTATGCTGGATAATGTATTGTTCAGGCTAAAAATTCCAAATATCAAAACTAATGCAGTAAAAAAAAGACATCATAACCGGTACAAGGAGAAATATTAAAAAACAAAGTCAGCCACCCGTAGCTTTTGAGGACTTTTCGTTCACAATTAGAGGGCCGAATGACCTAGTTATTTCTCAGTCACCTGATATTTATATGCAGTTGTTCTATAACTGTTTACTTTTTACCGACTGTCCGTGAAGCGGCCTTCTTTAGATCCTTAGCACACCTGTTCTGGGGTGGTCTCGGCACAATACAACGAGGTCCGATCAGGTCATCTTCGGCGGAAGTTCAGTCAAGGCGGCAGTCACCTGTAAAAGGCTTGGAAAGAGATCACCTGCGGGGCGGTTTATATTTGAAGTGTAAATAAGTGGTTTGACGGCACTTTTAGAGTCATTCTTTAATGTTGGTGTACAGTTTTAACGAAGTTAAAGATACTTTTTACCCTATTCGGTACATATGTTCGATAACTCTACTCTGACGAGACCTTTCCCCGCGAAAGAACTGTAGTTAAAACGGCACGGGATATCCAGTAAAAGGAACAGTTGAAGACCACATCAAATTAAGAGATACGTCACTTGCTTGGGGATAAAGTTTTTTAATTCAAATAAAAAAAAATCCACCAAACAGAAAATGTAAAATAGTTACAACATTTCCTGGTATAGTTACTTAAAATTGAGACTGGGTGTGGCCCAGTGGTTAGTGTGTCTGGACCGTAAATCTGGGGGTTTATAGTTCGCGTCCTGTTGCTGCGTAAACGATCTCCTCACTTTGGGTCCGTAGGTGAACTATAAGAGTGACAGTCAAACCCCACTGTTCGGTCAGAGTAGCTAAACAGTTGTAGACGGTTGCTGTTAGATAGCTTCCTTCCTTTTTGTTTGTTAGTTCAGAATTAGGGTTAGCTGTGCGCAGATAACCCTTGCTTACCTTAGTTCTGAATTAGGGGTGGCTGTGCCCAGATAACCCTTGTTTATTTTAGTTCAGAATTAGGGTTGGCTGTGCGCAGATAACCCTCGCTTACTTTAGTTC
>NW_013670774.1:51874-54239 GCF_000517525.1 Limulus polyphemus | reverse complement strand
GATAACCCTTGCTTACTTTAGTTCTGAATTAGGGTTAGCTGTGCGCAGATAACCCTTGCTTACTTTAGTTCTGAATTAGGGTTGGCTGTGCCCAGATAACCCTTGCTTACTTTAGTTCTGAATTAGGGTTGGCTGTGCCCAGATAACCCTTGCTTACTTTAGTTCTGAATTAGGGTTGGCTGTGCCCAGATAACCCTTGCTTACTTTTACACGAAAATTCTTAACAAACAGAACCAAAAAATTGTTTGAAGATATTTATAAATATATGATTTTTTTTTGTTACGATGCCACAAATAAACGTCACTCTCTTAACAACAAAGTTTCGTCACCATTAAAAACCTGGCTGTTGCTAAGGTCATGAACGAAACATACACACGGTACGACATGAGTCAACATTGTTTATGGTAAAAAAAAAAATGCTTAGTGTCATCTGGTGACAGGACTGATCAACATGATACTAGGGATTACAAATTCTCAGAAATCTACAACAGCTAGGTTGTTCCCTTCGGTTTCGAGATTATGATATAAAACCTATTTGAACGGAAATGGGAGGAGCCTCTGAGAAGTAAGGTCTTCACACACGCTGGTTTGTGAGTAACCAATCCATGCAAGTAAGCGGCCTGTAGACTTTTTTAAACAATGAATTTACCATTTAAAATCAAATCGATAATAATGGCTACATACAAGATATGTCGGTATTATTCATAGATTTAAATATGACGTAACTACGCTTTCAAACACGTTATTTGGACTGCTTAAACTGCCCGTACTGTATTACCTAACCTTAGTGTAAATAACACTGTTACGTTATATGAACAATTTTGATGTCTTGCACATTGGGCAAGGTTCGAGTTACTACGTGTTCCTGAACACACACTCAGTTTTGAAGGCATTACAACTGCATTAGTTAATCCTGCTATTCGGTTAAAGTAGTCTCCTGTAAGTCACGGATGGTACTAACTGGTTACATTATAACTGCATTAGTTAATCCTGCTATTCGGTTAAAGTAGTCTCCTGTAAGTCACGGATGGTACTAACTGGTTACATTATAACTGCATTAGTTAATCCTGCTATTCGGTTAAAGTAGTCTCCTGTAGGTAACGGATGATACTAACTGGTTACATTACAACTGCATTAGTTAATCCTGCTATTCGATTAAAGTAGTCTCCTGTAAGTAACGGATGGTACTAACTGGTTACATTAGAACTGCATTAGTTAATCCTGCTATTCGGTAAAAGTAGTCTCCTGTAGGTAACGGAGGGTACTAACTGGTTATCCTCCCTCTGGTCAATAGTTCTAAATAACGCACTGACCAATTTTAGCCCATGTTCAGTTGTTGATTTCAATTCTCGTCATTCCAACTGGGTCACTAATGGTCATTCCTACTTGAGGTACTCTTGGTAAGACACTAAATCACTAACGGTCAGTGCTACTTGAGGTACTCTTGGTAAGACATTAAATCACTAACGGTCAGTACTACTTGAGGTACTCTTGGTAAGAACTAAATCACTAACGGTCAGTATTACTTGAGGTACTCTTGGTAAGACATTAAATCACTAACAGTCAGTGCTACTTGAGGTACTCACGGTAAGACATTAAATCACTAACGGTCAGTACTATTTGAGGTACTCTTGGTAAGACACTAAATCACTAACGGTCAGTACTACTTGAGGTGCTCTCGGTAAGACACTAAATCACTAACGGTCAGTACTACTTGAGGTACTCTTGGTAAGACACTAAATCACTAACGGTCAGTATTACTTGAGGTACTCTTGGTAAGACATTAAGTCACTAACAGTCAGTGCTACTTGAGGTACTCATGGTAAGACACTAAATCACTAACGGTCAGTACTATTTGAGGTACTCTTGGTGACACACTAAATCATTATCGGTCAGTATTACTTGGAGTAACTGATGACAACATTGTAAATCACTTATAGTCAGTACTGCTAGAAGTTACTCGTGAAGGCACACTAAACCATTAACGGTCAATATTATTAAGAGTTACTCGTTGCGACACACTAAGCTATTAACGGTCAATACTACTTGGAGTTATTCGTGGTGACACACTAAACTATTAACGACCAATACTACTTCGAGTTATTCGTGGTGACACAATAAACTATTAACGACCAATACTACTTCGAGTTATTCGTGGTGACACAATAAACTATTAACGGTCAATACTACTTGGAGTTATTCGTGGTGACACACTAAACTATTAACGACCAATACTACTTCGAGTTATTCGTGGTGACACAATAAACTATTAACGGTCAATACTACTTGGAGTTATTCGTGGTGACACAATAAACTATTAACGACCAATACTACTTGGAGTTATTCGTGGTGACACAATAAACTA
>NW_013670774.1:40342-51265 GCF_000517525.1 Limulus polyphemus | reverse complement strand
TAACGACCAATACTACTTGGAGTTATTCGTGGTGACACAATAAACTATTAACGACCAATACTACTTGGAGTTATTCGTGGTGACACAATAAACTATTAACGACCAATACTACTTGGAGTTATTCGTGGTGACACAATAACTCAATAACACTCTATTCTACTGCCTTTGAATATACATACGTTACTCTCATATAGTATTATTTCCTATCTACAAACTATTGATTTAGTACATCCTAGGTTAAGTTCAGCCCGAAGAGTTGTTTTTTGTATATTGACCGGTCAACAAATTTATATGATGTTTCTTGGGATACTGCAGTGTCTTCTGCCCGACCCTGACCTTGTATAAGTGGATAACTTGCAACTGTCACATGGAGAAGAGATATCTCCACATTTCAGTGACCTGTTTCTAATTGGTCAGCTACATTTTGCGAATGCATCTAATTGGTCAACTACATTTTGCGAATACAATTTTGGAGCTTTGAGAAGAGATTCGCTCTAACTTCTGAGAAGAGCAGTTAGTTTCTTCGAAAGAGCCAACTCTTGTTTTTGTGTCACCAATTTCTCGAATTGATCTTGTATGCTGCTTTATTCTACCCTTCCTATCTGAACACAGGTTAGCTTTGTTAATTCATTTACATTTTACTTATTTTACTGACCTTACTGAAATAAAAGTGTTTTATTTTTGTTTTGATTTCAATATTGTGTTTCTTTTAATTGCGATGTCCCAGAAGGCCTGGTGGCTAGGACACCAGATTCGCAATCTGCTCCTCATTTCAGTCGTTGAGGCGTTATTATGTCACGATCAATCCCTCTATTCTAGCTGTCTACCCTCAAAATTATAAAGGGCTAGCCCTCGACTAGTTTTGCGCGAAATTCAATAAACTCAAACACGAACTTTATTTTTTTAATGCAACTACGACTGTGTTTGTTACACCTTACCTCCATATTAGATCCACCAATCTTTTGTTCTTGAGGAGATCGAGTGATTGTAGACTAGGGGGTATCGTCACTTTAGAAAGGGTAGTTTTATCAAATGTTTAAGAAATTATATAAACCAAAAATCAATTGTTTTTTTTTTACATGCTGATTCAATTTTTTGATGGGCCCGGCATGGCCAGGTGGTTAGGGCGCTCGACTCGCAATCTGCGGGTCGTGGGTTCGAATCCACGTCCCACCAAATATGCTCGCCCTTTCAGCCGTGGGGGTGTTATAACGTGACGACCAATCCCACTATTCGTTGGTAAAAGAGTAGCCCAAGAGTTGGCGGTGGGTGGTTATGACTAGCCGCCTTCCCTCTAGTCTTACACTGCTAAATTAGGGACGGCTAGCGCAGATAGCTCTCGTGTAGCTTTGCGCGAAATTCAAAAACAAACAAACAAATCCTGGCCCCCTAGTGGCACAACTGTAAATCTCAAGAATATAATGCTAAATATTTGGTTTCTATACAGATAGCCCATTGTGTGGTTACATTCTTAACTACAAACAAACAAACAAAACATAGTTATAATTACATGATAATAGTTGAGCTAATCTTTCCAGCAGTCAGATTTTTTTTTCATGCTGGTTGTTTTGGTAATGGGTATTTGTACAATTAACTAAAAAAAAAACGATTCATCATTAAAACACAAGAAAATGAATGTCTTACATAACAACCTATTTTGTTTGTTTGTTTCTTCATGTTGTTTCTTTGTTATAATACCTGATAATGATAGCCACGCTAATTATCTCTAACGTGGAACTGAAGGCGGCTAATTAACAGCCCACTCTGCTAAGTCTTTTAGCTCACAGCTCCACCTCTTGACCGATTTCAGATCTAATTAGAGCCGCGGCTATTGAGGATTCCTTCTTGTTTTTCAAGTACAAACTTTTAGCTCATACCTCCATCTCTTGACCGATTTGAGATCTAATTGCAGTCGCGGCTATTGAGGATTCCCTCTGGTTTCTTATTTTTAAGACACATTTGGTTTGTCTCCGACAGATTGTTTAGGCAGAGTATTCATGATGAAACTTTGTATTATGGACGACATCTGTTTGTCTGTTGTAGAGGACGAAGTTTCGAAAGTCTTCCGCCTTCGTTTGGTTTGAATTTCGCGCAAAACTACACCAACGAATAGTAGGATTGACCATCACATTATAACGCCCTCACGGCTGAAAGGGCGAGAATGTTCGGCGACGGGGATTTTAGGATACACGTGGGTTGACCAAAAAAATTATTGTCCAAATCCATGAGAACTGCAATAAAGTAACCTTAATATTCTCATTATCAGTCCTTTCCGGACCTCCAGTGGTCCATAGGACAACTATGAAGGCTTTCCACTGCACTCGGTCTTCTGCCCATTTCCCAACCATCTGTACAATATGAGCTTTTCTATGACTCAGTGTTGTCCACTTTTATCTCTTAACGTCTTTTCACTTATACGATCGAACATGTTGATCTTCGTTGTCTTTCTTAAACAATTATTGTCAAAACTGCTTAATCTCGACTCAGTTTCTTCTACTCTTTTCCATGTCTCAACCCCATGTAACAAAACCAAAACCAAGCTACTGAACAACGTAAGCTTCATCTTAATAGATAAATCTGTATATCTCATTCCATTTTATATATAAAAAAAAACTCCTGTTTTTATCTTATCGTGGGTTCTTTACCGAATGTATAGGCCCGGCATGGCCAGTTGGTTAGGGTGCTGGTCCCATCAAACATGTTCGCCCTTTCAGCCGTGGGGTCGTCGTAATGTGACGATCAATCCCCCTATTAGCTGGTAAAAGAGTAGCCCAAGAGTTTGGCGGTGGGTGATGTTGAGTAGCTGCTTTTCCTCTAGTGTTACACTGCTAAATTAGGGACGGCTAGCTCAGATAGTCCACGAATAGCTTTGCGCGTAATTCAAAAAACGAACAAGTTTTCTCCAATGTTGTCATTATTTCCTTGCGTATATCTACACTAATAATAACTATACCACTAAGATGTTACAGTTACCTCTCCACCCACAATAACGTGATCCAAATCCCAATTTTATACTTCGCAAAACCATTATATTGTTGTTCGGTCAGCTAGCCTCACGCCCTCTATGAATGTTAACGATATTACCTCAAAATAAACATTTTCCCAATACTCGCGTGTGTTGATGTGATATTCTTCTGAGGGGAAATAAGCTCATTAAATGACTGATTATAAACATTTCTTAAACTTCCCCTGAGGAAACATCCCGCAATAAATCATTTTTAAACATTAGCTAACCTTGTCTCTTGGTTTAAACCAACACCTACACCCACCCCACAATTACCAAATAGGTCGCCAGATGGGGCTGTAAACAGGATGTGGTGAAGTAACAAGTAGTGACAATAATTTTTCGATTCTTTTTCTGATTTCTCGATGAATAAGAGTGGTGTTTGTAACACTGATTTACAATGTCGTGTTTCTCGCGAGATCTTAACGAGATTTCAGTAGCCTCACCTTAAATCTACGTTACAGTTGACATTATAAGTAAATGAATAAATAAACATATATATATATGGAGAGAGAGAGATAAACTTAAGAATTATGAGTTAGAATTATGACTTTATTTACACTAATTTTATAAAATTTTAAAAACGTTTCCCTCCTCCTACTAATCTTCAGGCTTAGTGAAATTTAATATCATAATGAAGTTGCAACGACAAAAATTATCCAAAACAGGAGTACACAAACCAAAGTACGACTTGGGGGGTGGTGAGCTAAGAAAATGATGATTTAATAATGTTAACTCTAGACAGAAGAGCAAACCGATAGGTAGTAATGATACCAGATCTCTGGTACACATTTAACTAAACTGTTCAGGAAGTAGTGATACCAGATCTCTGGTACACATTTAACTAAACTGTTCAGGAAGTAGTGATACCAGATCTCTGGTACACATTTAACTAAACTGTTCAGGAAGTAGTGATACCAGATCTCTGGTACACATTTAACTAAACTGTTCAGGAAGTAATGATACCAGCTCTCTGGTACACATTTACCTAAACTGTCCAGGAAGTAATGATACCAGATCTGTGGTACACATTCACCTCAACTGTTCAGGAAGTAATGATACCAGATCTGTGGTACACATTTACCTAAACTGTCCAGGAAGTAATGATACCAGCTCTCTGGTACACATTTACCTAAACTGTTCAGGAAGTAGTGATACCAGATCTCTGGTACACATTTACCTAAACTGTTCAGGAAGTAATGATACCAGATCTGTGGTACACATTCACCTCAACTGTTCAGGAAGTAATGATGTTCACCTTAGAACAGTGATTTCTCATATTTAGTAATGATGCTAAATTTCTAATACCTGTTTCCGGAAATGAAGACGTGAATATAAAATACTTTTCTTAATTTCAGGCCATAACTGTACTAGTTTTTATTATTCTTACTATAAGTACCTCATTTTGTTTATGTAATTCTATTTGTTTATGAAGATTCTATTGTTGGTTATATTGTTAGAGTGAAGATTGAATTGTTGATTATGTTGTTAGAGTGAAGACTGTATTGTTGATTATGCGGTTAGAGTGAAGATTGTATTGTTGATTATATTGTTAGAGTGAAGATTGTATTGTTGATTATACTGTTAGAGTGAAGACTGTATTGTTGATTATGCGGTTAGAGTGAAGACTGTATTGTTGATTATGCGGTTAGAGTGAAGATTGTATTGTTGATTATATTGTTAGAGTAAAGATTATTGTTAGAGTGAAGACTGTATTGTTGATTATACGCTTAGAGTGAAGACTGTATTGTTGATTATATTGTTAGAGTGAAAACCATATTGTTGATTAAATAGTTAAACATTGTTTTGCTAGTCTGATTAATGCGTCAGAGTTGTAATAACTTGGAAAAAAAATAAATAAAAATATCACTCTATCTATGTTACATTTAATTTATGGAACTTAGTGGGTTCTGGAACCGGGTAGGTGTGGATGTCACATAAATCGTGTTTAGTGGGTTGCATTTAGAAGAGACAACCAAGACTTACCCTTAAGGTTAAAATGTTTGTAAACGCGATTTTTTAAAATTTTTTTTGCTGAGTAACACTGTGTCTTCTTTTTCGTTAGGTCTTCCGGAAGTAAGTGCTTATCGTGCTGAGAGAAAAGTAAGTGTTTATTGTGCTGAGCCAGAAGTAAGTGTTCATTTTGATGTATTGAAAGTAAGTGTTTATAGTGCAGGAATATTTACCGTGTTAAATAAGTTGTTGACCTCAGGTTTTATTTCTCTTGGGCTTTCTTGCGTAATGTAAAGGAAGTGGCTGACCACAGACTGTATTTTAAACTGAATTACGGCCTCTACGTCACAGGATATCCACGGTGAGACAATTCTCCTGAGGGGTGGGGGACACGTCCTACACGTTTTCCGTCGATATTATATGACGCCAACAGTTGACGAACAATTACAGATTGTTGATATAAAACCACGTGTTAATTAAACCCTCAACAAGTTACAGAGCTTATTACTGTGATTTTGGGATTAAAAAGTGATTTCTGATAAAAAAAAATAAATAAATTATACTGTTCGTAATGTATTGGTGGTCAAGTGCGCGTGAAGTTGGGCTTCACATCTGCTCGTGGAGTTAGAAAAGAGTATGGTGATATACATTCAACATTTAAAGATGATAATGTGGGTAAAAGATATTATTAGTTAAATAGATAAACACGTACTGATGACGGTTTAGTTTCATTAATATGTTTTACCACGACAGCAACCGATTGCTTGTTCTCTCCCTCCCATTCCGATCTTAATCCCATCGAAAGAGGGATTCGGCTGATTGACCGTCACATTATAACGCCCCCACGGCTGAAAGGGCGAGTATGTTCGGATTCGAACCCGCGACTCTCAGAGTGCGAATCGAGCGCCCTAACCACCAGGCCATGCCAGGCCCATCAATGCTAATACGAGATCTAAACTATTTTGTAAGATAGCAATCATATTTTTTTTTTGCGAGAGCCCCCTGGTGACTCAGCTGTAAGTATCAGGGGCTTTTGGTATTAAAAATCTGTTTTCGGTACCCACGTTGGGCAGAACGCAGATAGCTTTTAACAACAAATAAAATATTTGGGAAGGATCGATGACCAGATGACGTAAGTACTATTGAAATTTCCACCAGGGTGCGTCACAGTAGAATTACGCATTAGTGATAAAGTCACGAAAGTCTTTATTTCATTTTTCATCAGTCGTCTTCTAGTGGCTCGGCGGTAAGTCCGCGTGCATACAACGCCAAAAACCGGGTTTCGATACCCGTGGTGCTTTGTGCTTAACAACAAACAAAACTCTACACCAGTAAGTAACATGCTAGCCTCATATAAAACGATTTGATTTATTCTAAACGATTGATTCCACAGACGACAAAAAACGTTTCTGTTGCAGTAAATTCAATGATGGCACTTAGCAACAGTTAACACTTCGAAGAGTAACGAGAATCAAGTAATGGTAATATAATTAATTTTAATAACGCTAAAATCCGGGACTCGATTCTCCGGGGTAGAGTAAGCGCAGAACGGTACAGAACACTAAGACAAGAAACTCTAAAACTTTCAGAAGGTAAACAATCAACGTTCTATACAGGGTGCCCCCCAAGAGGCACAGCGGTATGTCTGCGGACTTACACCGCTAGAAACCGGGTTTCGATACAAATAGTTCTATACAGGGGTGGACATTATGACAACCACAGGAGCGACGGACATAAGCAGTGTATATAAAGTCCAGTAAATACCAGTTTTCATTCAATGAAATGATAAAATCTTGATGGTGGGAGAACACAAACAACTCTACCAAGTCTACTCTGACTGTCTTTTATCCAGTAAGTTGTCTGTTAAATTATCAATTCGGATGTTTTAATTGGTAGTTTTGCATTATTATATGTAAAGTTCTAGAAGTGATATCCTTCATCCGGTCACCGATATCTTCTACGTTGTATGTAAAGTTCTAGAAGTGATATCCTTCATCCGGTCACCGATATCTTCTACGTTGTATGTAAAGTTCTAGAGTGATATCCTTCATCCGGTCACCGATATCTTCTACATTGTATGTAAAGTTCTAGAAGTGATATCCTTCACCGGTCAACGATATCTTGTACATTGTATATAAAGTTCAGAAGTGATATCCTTCATCCGGTTACCGATATCTTGTATATTGTATATAAAGTTCAGAGTGATATCCTTCATCCGGTCACCCAAGGATATCACTTCTAGAACTTTACATACAATGTAGAAGATATCGGTGACCGGATGAAGGATATCACTTCTAGAACTTTACATACAATGTAGAAAGAAGTAATATCCTTCAGTCACTCACCGGTATCTTGTACGTTGTATGTAAAGTTCTAGAAGTACTTGGTGAATTTCGGAGCTCTCGTTAATACTTCGTGTTTAAACCTTGACCTTTGATCTCTGATGTTTGCTTTATATAAATATATATACTCTCATTGGTCAAGATATGTTAAGGCTGTTGTTAAGCATTCTTCAGCTATTTAGCAGTACCAGATTTCGCTATAACTCCAGAGAAAATACTCTGGATTGATTTTCTAATTATTCTAATTAAAGCGCATGAGCATGTATGGTTAATTAAGATAACAGGAACTGAGTACGTATATCTTCCTAAATTTGCAATTTTTTTATTGCCGATTACGTAGCGCCCAGTTGGAGCAATGTAGAAAGTTTTTGATAAATAAACTTTCCAGTTCTGAACTTACCTCTTAGGGAACGCCCTATACTTATACTGCTAAATGAAAACGCGGCGTATCTTAATATGTTTGATCGCAATATTTCGAAGAAAGAGAGAAAAAAAACATATATATATATATATATTCACCTTGACATGCACGTTTTGACTGTAACGTCTAATTACACGTGTCCCTGTAACGTCTAATTACGCATGTCCCCGGACATGACCTTCAAGCTAACTGATAGAACATATTTTGTAGTTCACGGCACACTATGATATCGTAGAAATAAACATAGTGTAGCTATCTATTTAATAGCCGTTGGTCACATAAGTTTACGGTTTTTCAGAATTTAGGCCTATTTTCTCAATAAGATCGTAGTCGCGTCTCGGAGTCATCAGATCCATCGACCTTGCTCCCGGCGAAACAACGCCTATCGTCGGTAAGACATGGCGTCTTGTATCCAGAGGTAAACCTAACACTTATTGCGAATGTAGACAAATCAACCTGCCAGGTTATTTAGAGACAAAAAAAAAAAAACGGGATCACACTCCGGGTGAAGTCACAATGTTCCTATAAGAAAGAGATCCATTAAATGGATTAATTAGGTTTATGATGGACGAGATTTTTTCTTGCAAAACTTTGGTCTGGATCACATTTTTATTGATCCATCACGAATCCTGTATACTGGGTTATGCCATATACACCAGGTGGGAACTGAATGCCAGACCTGGCAAATATTGGGAGGAAAATAATGATAATATTATATTATTATTATTATTACATTATATTATATTATTATTATTATTACATTATATTTTATTATTATTATTATTACATTATATTATATTATTATTATTATTACATTATATTATATTATTATTGTATTATATTATATTAACATGTTACCATCAACAACAAGAAGGGAACTGACATTAACAACAACAAGAGAAACTAACATCTTATCATCAACAACAACAAGGGAAACTAACATCTTACCATCAACAACAACAAGGGAAACTAACATCTTACCATCAACAACAAGAAGGGCAACTTACATTAACAACAACAAGAAGAAGGGAAAATAACATTAATAACAACAAGGATACTTCGTGTCTACTGACACTAACGACTGTATTACAAGAATACCACAATAGGGAAATGGAAAATGGGCAATATGGTAAACCCCCTCTTCCTTCCCAACCCAATGAAGATAATAATTTTTTGTGTTTTTATAAAAAATTTTGTGCCACATTTGTACGGTGGTAGACACTTTCGTCATCTGTAATACAAAAATCAAACAATTTAGTTGACCTGGAAGTACACCTTAACACTACCTACAGAAACGTTTGTCTACTATTTCTACTTCGAATCTAACGTTTGTGGTTAAGTTTGTTCGCGACTGTGTTGTGATAACACCTAACGGCATGACGATAAACACTAAAACCTACATTTACAAATTGTTTAACATTTAGGTCTTCGTCCAAAAAAAAAAAAGTCATATCACTTATTTCTTCACACTTTCAAACTCATATCACATGCTAGGTGCTTATAATGCCAACACTTTTTTGTTTTTTTTACTGCCGCAAGTTTCTTGAAATACTTTAATGAGGGGGTTAACAAAAGTCGAACATGGGATTCCCGAAACTTCATTAGTTTAGAAGTTCCTGGAACACAAGAGGTGTTTCTCTTTTCTTTACTCCAACAAACAGAGAACATATGAAAACGACGGCGTGCATTTGTTCGAGCATGACAAGAGCTTTAAGTTTAAATCACGTAAGCTATTTGAAAATCAGTATTTAAATCACAACATTCAATGAAACACGTAAATAACGTTTTGTTTCCGCGGGAATACAAGCATGCACGAGAACTTTGCGATCTCGTTTCTCAAAGGTAGAGGAATATTCCCCACCCCCACTATTTGCAACATGCCCCCCCCCACCAAAGTAGTAAATTGCTCCTCTTTAATTAGAAAATAAAAAGTGTAACGTTAACAAAATGAATAAAATCGATAAAACGGTAGAAGCGTTGTAGTTGCCAACCTTCTTACCGGCTCGATTGAAGTTGAAGGTTGAGGGTTTCACACCCCACCCCCCCCAGATTCAAAGTGCTTCCGCCACTTGTGTGTTTCCTATCTTTAAAATGTAGAGTTCTTGAAATGAAATTGCAGATGGCGTTTGCGTTTAATAATTATAATATAATTAAAATATTTTTTTAAAATGTGATTTGAGAGCAAGGTATAAAGTTTTCTTCGAATTTCGCAATCCTCGTAGTTTCCAAGTATGTCCGCTAGGACAAAGCAATACCTGGAGAAAGTTCTAGAAAACTAAAACGCAATCACGGTGAACGTCTCGATCGATGTAGTAACAAATAGTCTTTAAGTGTATAATTTAGTCTTCACTTCGAAACGATGGATGATAACTTTTTTTTTTAAGCGAGTTTATTCATTTTACTAACTGTAATGAAAATCAAACATTTTCCAAGATTTTTGTGTCCAACAGTAGAGCTACGAACAACAAGTGGCTCATACATTCTGATCACATCCTGGCTCTTATTTTGTTTAGGAGGGGGGGGGGGGCAAATACACCTATCAGGAGGAAGAGAATCGCGATGGATTTGGAATATCTCATTCATTTGTGATGCTATAGCAAAACAATTGAGCAATCTGACAAAAAAAAAAGAGAAAAGGCTTAGTTTTTCACCTGGTGCAACTATTTTTTAAATACAATATATAAACTAACTGGTGAAAAATGTCACCTTCAATTAAAATTTCTTTGCTTTGTATAAAAGGCAACATTATGTTGACCAGCTTAAAGCTATACCGAAATGTTTCCTATTCAACAGATTTACAACACTAAAATCCGGGGTGCAATTCCCTACGTGGACAGAGCAGATAGCCCAATGTAGCTTTGATCTAAAACAAGCAATCAAACAAAATAGGTACACGTTTCCCCTGGTGAGAGAGCGGTAAGCTTACAGACTTACAACGCTAAAATCCGGGGTGCGATTCCCTACGTGGACGGAGCAGATAGCCCAATGTAGCTTTGCTCTGAAACAAACGAAATTCTAAATTAGGGTATTAAATGGTGCAACATGACATTTGGAACATTTGCAACATGACATTTGGAACATGAACATTTGGATCATTTGCAACATGACATTTGGAACATGAACATTTGGAACATTTGCAACATGACATTTGGAACATGAACATTTGGATCATTTGCAACATGACATTTGGAACATGAACATTT
>NW_013670774.1:35515-39456 GCF_000517525.1 Limulus polyphemus | reverse complement strand
CTGGAGTGAAAAGTGTCGTCGTCGTTGAGATCTTAAAAGGACTTCAACATTTTCTGGAGTGAAAGTGTCGTCGTCAAGTGCTTCGTCGACATTGGCGTGCAGCTCGAAATGCTATTAAATTCTCCTTACAGGAAACCGGTATAGGACTGACTATTAAAGAAAGATTTCGTAATAATTATTGTGATGTAATATTGTATTAGTTGCTCATCTCTAGATCATCAACCTTTAGGCTTAATATATATATCTCGCTGTAGTGTTCCCCACTTTGGATTGTAAACAGTCTATAAGTCTGAATGAAAGTTTTTTTTTCTTTTTTTTTAAGTTCACATTTGCGCAGGCGCCAATCACAGCTACGATAAAGACGCAACCAATGATCTTAAATCTCGCTCTATTTTACTTAATGTTAAAAGAGCCGTGAATGGTTCATTGTGGACGACAAATAGCTATAATAACCAATCAGAATCTTCGAATTACTTGCTGACATTTGATCACTGGATTAATATGGTTTATTAGCGGTTTTGGATCATAACTTCCACGGCCAATATGTAATCATACGTTCGGGGGGGGGGGAGAAAATCCTAAAAATATGGAGTACATTAGGTGTTTAATTTTGTTAATGCAGAAGTGTTTCGTTTAGCGTGGTTAGAAAGTACAAGTTACTCTTGTGCGCGTAAGACTTCTCTGTCGTCTGTATATAACAAAACTATCTTTTGTCACAAATATACGAGCTGTAAACTTGGGATTGCGTTTGATTTAACTCGCCAAGCTGACGGGAAGAATATTTTATGTTAACTTTCTTCAATGTAGTAAGTAACAAACACTTCAAAATATAACAAACAAAAACCTTTGAAACCTCAGCAACGACGACACTTTCACTCCAGAAAATGTTGAAGTTCTTTTAGATCTCAACGACCAATCAATTGTCACAAAATGTGCGCTTCACAGTATCGAACCGTAGGTGCACTATAAGAGTAACGGTCAAATCTAACTTTTCGACTAGAGTAGCCCAATAGTTGGGTGTTATTAAATAGCTAACCTCACTCTAGTCTATCAGTTCAAAATTAGGGACGGCCATGATAGCTCTGGTGTTATTTTTGCGCGAAATTCTGAAATAAACAAATCAATTTGTAGTTTGTAGTACTTCACAAAAAAACAAAACAATATTTTTAAGGGGCGTGGCATAACTTGGTACTTATAACGCTTAACTGGCAATATGTAGGTCGTGGGATCGAAACCCGTTGCCGAACATGCATGACCTTTCAGTTATAGGGGTGTCATTACATGACTGTCGCTATTCACTATAAAATAAAAGAAAAAATTGCCTAAGATTGGCGGAGGGCAGTGTTGACTAGCTACCATTCCACTAGCCTACCGCTTCAAGATTAGAGACGGCTAGAACAGATAGCCCTCGATTATCTCTGTGCGAAAATAGAATAAAAGAACAATAAAATTTTTTTTTCTAGTCCTGTAGATTATTTATCTCGACCTTAAAACTGGTGTGGTACTACACGCCGTTGCCAGCGGGGTCTTTCAACAACACAAGAAATACAACCCTACCTATAAGTTATATAACACTTTAAACGGGCAGAGCGTGACCTATATTTTAGTAGTGTGCGTGATATTACATCACAGTAAGACTGATAATAATTTTTAACAAATCGTTCTTTAATAGTCCTGTACGGTTTCTCGGTAAGAAGAACATAATAGCATTCCCAGACATCGTGATGAGTTCTGGTATCAAGCGAACCAATAAGAAACCTTTAGTGGCATGTTTACTTTCTGTATTATCTGAATTAACATAGGAAGTCGTGTTTCAGAAGCTGAATTTGTAATTAATAATAAAAAAAAACAACTTTATTACCAAGTATGGACCGGGTGTGGCCTAGTATTTAGTGTGCCAGAACTGTGAATTCGAGGACTCGTGTTTTGAAGCCTGTCGACACCACCCACTGCCAACTTTTGGGCTACTTTTTATAAACAACTAGTGGGATTGACCGTCACATTATAACGCCCCTACGGCTAAAAGGGCGAGTATATTCGATGATAGGAATCCATTGAGGAATATATCTTTAACCCACTAACTATGCTATTCACAAATCTACAGAATTAATAGCTTTGTATTGAGGTCTCCCGATGAGTTGGCGGTAAGTTTACGGATTTACAACTCTGAAATCTTGGATTCGATTCCCTGCGATGGCTAGAGTGCAGATAGCTAATTTTATAACTATGAACTTAGAAGAATAGTGCCAACAAGTTTTTTTTTTTTATATAGCTTAAATTTAGTTCTTTGTATCGCCACCAGATGTCACCTATGCAGGTAATTTAAATTAGGAACCTGAAGTTCTTATTGTTCTAAAAAGGACGAAAAACTATAAAACATTTAATCAAAAGAGCACAGATAGCCCATTGTGTAGTTTTGTGCTTAATTACTAATAAATAAACAAATAACGATTTTTATTTTCTTTTAAATTTACATCACCTGATCACATTAGCAGTAAACCAAACCACTAGATTGTAATTGTATAAATTTCAAGACAAAAATGGGCTATAAAATAATTGGTTTAAAATAAAGTGCGTTTATCAAGCAAATCCCACCCCCCCACATGACTCCTCGTGTTTCGTACCACAACAAATACAGTTTTTCACCCCCTGTAAACTTCTTTACAGCTAGATTTCACACGAGATAAAAACAGACTTTTCTGGGGAATTTCTAGCATTGTCCGACAGCTGGCGCACCTGTTTATGGAAATATGGCGGATTCCAAGAAAACTCTCGGCATCCTGGTACAGGTAATGATCGAGATACTGCTTCTATACGGCTAAAATAGAAAATACTGTAATAGAATATGAGACAGTCCAGTCATTGAAGTACACTTATCGATTTGTGAATGATATATATTGGACATTGGTTTTGTAGTTTCTACTATTTCTAAAATAGAACAATATGAACTATGTCGAGTCTGTTGAAGTTTCAGTTACTTCGTATCTTCCTGTATCATTTAGAAATTTGTATTTTTCTCGGCTATTTGTACTTTGCCCACTGCAGATATCTAACCCTGATGTTTAGCGTTATAAGCCCCCAGACTTACGAAAGGAATCGTGGATAGATTATGACGTATCTCTATAGTAATATATATATATATATATATATTCTTACGTTAAACTAGAGCTCCGTGTCTTGTCTACAAACAATGTCTGTAGTATTACCAGCTGGCCTGATGAGTTCTGGTATTGGCGAAAGTCCTCGTCGGCGCTGGATATACCAGATGTAGTGTGGTTGACATATTGTTATACATTCTTCTTCACTTTCACTCATAGGTTTTTATATATCTTATATTACATGGTATGGTATTAGACATAGAACATAAACTGGATCAATGCGTATTACAGCTGTTCGTCTAATCCTCCATATCTTCAATGTTAGAACCCAAACATACTCACTTTTATATGTGTGTTTTATGAAACAGTATGTTAAACAAATAGTGGGATTGACCGTCACATTATAACGAAGGCAGCATCTTTGCGTGGAATTCAATAAAGGAACGAACAAACAGTTCTCCAGTTAATAAAATTAAGCTGCAAGCTAGCAACTATTTGAAATATTTCTGAGACTTTTGATACCCAAAATCATCGCGTTAAAAAGTTTTTTGGAATTTTTTTTGTAATTGAAATTTCGAAAAAAAAAGACGCGAAGATAAAACGTCGTTTGGGTTATTTTTTTTATCATTAATTACCCACGTTATAAATATGTAAAACTTAACATTTTGCTTCGGAAATGATCTTATGATAATCGAAAAATTGAAATAAGAAGCTATTAGAATATATAAATTTTTTCTTTTTAATATTAACGCTTCCAAATGTCATGTTGCAAATGTTCCAAATGTTCATGTTCCAAATGTCATGTTGCAAATGTTCCAAATGTTCATGTTCCAAATGTCATGT
>NW_013670774.1:24994-34579 GCF_000517525.1 Limulus polyphemus | reverse complement strand
AAAATGTTCAAGTCCTTTAAAAATGTCGCAAATGACAAGAGTTTTCACTCCAGAAAACATTAAATATTTAACAAGGTACTTATTAAACTTGGGGATGTTGATGTTAAATCCAGACTCCCACATAAATTCGCACTGTGTGTGTATAAAGAGGGGCATAAAATTATTGCGTGTCATCGTATTATTTTCAAATTCACTGCTTACAAAAAGTACAACACAACGATACACAAAAACATTTAAACTCTAACCATACGTAATCAGGCCTTTCTATCCGTTTTGAATAAATAGTCACTCGGAAATTACGTGTTCGTTAATAAGCTCCGACACTATCCGTTGTGTTCCTCAAACGATGTTTATAGGTTTCTATAAAAGCAAGCTTGGAATTAAATGGCTCATGCATACAACGTGTATTAAGAATGCATCAACGTGTATTAGGAGTGAAGTAAAGTGATTATTATAGCGTTTCGTCCTGCATAAGGTTAACTTATGTCAACCACTGCGAGAGTTAAAGTTTTAATCATAGGAAAATAAGGCTTTTTTTATTTATCGATCATATTCACAACATACAAATGTATCCATCAAGGTAGTTAAATACATAGGAAATATTTGTACATAATATATGATGCAACATCACTAACAGTAAGTTTTTCGATTAGGCATATTTAAAATCGAAGCATACTATGTACAAGTCCGGTCAACAATACAAGAATGATAACATTCTGTGACGTAATATCAGCAACACTAAGGTTTAAGATCCGAAGCATGGTATGTACAGGAATGGTAATATATCTTAACTTTAATTGGTGACAAGAGAATAAAAATAGTTATTTCCAGGCTCTTCTCTCCACACACCAGAACGTTTGCAAATTGCTGGAGTTAAGTTAAATATACAATATGGTAACTTAAAACAAGCTTTTCACGTGAAAGCCGTTGAACGCAAATATTTTTTAAAAGGATGAATGAAAAAACATAATATTAACTAAATGCAAGTACTTAAAAATTATTTCTAATTTGGCAGTGTTTAAAAGAAAAAAAATATGCGTATGATAGTCTTAAAATAAACGATCTTGGACATTAGAAGGACGTCTTCCAACTACTACCGATTGTAGAATTTCAATACACCAAAGCCAATCTTAGATCTTTTGAAGGTGCTTTTAAATAAGTACAAATCACTGAAGCTCATTACACTTTACGTAAAAATGAATCTCCCATATCTCAAGCTTCTTTTAATAAAAATGAAGTTCTACTAAACTTTAATAATGTTGTGTATTTATTTCGTGAGTACAGAAGGTTAATAATATCTTATTAGGTTTTTTGTTGTTGTTGTTCATAAGAGGTATAACCTCAGGACGATTACATTATGAATGCTCCGAGGTAGTGAGTCGTCAGTAAATCACATCCCAACTTTTGAATATATGTCTGAATTCCGTCACCAAATCAGCCAGATAATCTACTCTTGTGTTATATTTTACAATAAAGTTTTAAGTCGTACGTCAAAGACATTACACTGACAAATAGAAATCACATAATCTGAAGTTATTGTTGATAGATCGTATGCCACCGTTACGATATCCATTCAGTACTTACGAATGTTTATTGTTGCATCAGGAATGTTCTTTTGGTCCTCGCCGAACAATATGAGTTTAATGGTAATTTACTTGATGGACACCAATATTCGAAGAAAAGCTGGACAAGTCTGGGTAATCAGCTACTTTATTTATGTTACTATAGCAAATTGAAGCTTTATTTAAATTTGTATAGTTTACGTTGAACGTGGGTGGAGGCGGTGTAGTTTGGTTTTCGGGAAAAAGAATATCCAAAGAAATCTTCAAGGCGTTGGGATCCATCGGTGGAGGTTGGCAAGCCTGAGCCAAGCCACGGAAATCAAACTTGTACGTGTATCGCTTGCCGTGTACTTTAGTCATTATATTTTTGTCGTAGTAGTATCGCAGGGCTCGACTGAGTTTGTCGTAATTCATGTTAGGCTTCGACTTGCGCTCCCCCCACCGGCGAGCAACTTCGTCAGGATCTGTCAGTTTGAACTCTCCGTTAGTCCCTTCCCACGAGATACAATATGCGTTACTCTTATTCGACAACAGTTCGAGGAGAAACTGCCATAGTTGAACCTGACCACTTCCTAAAGAAAAATTAATATTTTAAAACACAGGAACCAAACTTTATTAGGTATAAACTGAACAAAATAAAGAATTGTTAAAGATCTAAGTGGCGATAAAAACATCATTAGAGGTCACGAAAACTTTAGTTTCTCAGTGGCTCATTGTCTATCATTTCTTAAATACATATTATATTAATTCCAACTTGGTGAAACGTTGAAAAGCAAAGAAAAACTTTTTAATCTTTAAAGAGAGAAACAATAATATTTGGGTTAAAGGATTTTAAATATTTTATCTTATTATAAACCTTTTAAAATAATCATTTATTGTATTTAAGCAAAACTAAGGTTTAGATTAAAACATTAGTAGACAGTGTTAAGTTAATATAAGCTTAGTGTGATTAGCATTAGTGTTCATTCTAAGTTGTTAAAGTAAAGTGCCATGAAAGATTAAACGTAATTACTTCTGAAATTTGTTTTCGGCGGTATTTTTACATTTAAATAATCTTCCCACCCGGTGGCTTAGCGGTAAACTTATAAATCTAGAGTTTAAGGTTCACTCCCTGCGGTGAGAAAGGTGCACATAGTAGCTTTGCGCCTAACAAACCCATTTAGAAAAAAAAAAGATTTCACTAACCTTTAGATGCTAACCGGCTACCTGCTGTGTTTAGTGCTTTAAAGGGATCTGAAATAATGGAAAGCAAGTATTAAATAAATAACTTATTTTAAATTTAGAAATTTATTTGCATACACATTTAATTTTAGGGGATTTATTTATGCGTGCGTTAAATAAGTTTCAAATATTATTACATTCTAAAATATATTTGTTACATATGTTGAAGTATGATTGTGAAATATGTCGAAGTGTCGTTGAAAGACTAAGCAAATAGTTTAATTAAATACGATAAACAAGTTTTTCGATCTTCTGATCATAATTATACGAAAATGCGATTGATAGATACGCCAAAATCATCGTTAGATGCAAGCAGAGATAATCAGTTATACACGCCATCAAACATTGTCGATGAAAAGATGCAACAGAGATAATCAGTTATACACGCCATCAAACATTGTCGATGAAAAGATGCAACAGAGATAATCAGTTATACACGCCATCAAACATTGTCGGTAAAAAGATGCAACAGAGATAATCAGTTATACACGCCATCAAACATTGTCGATGAAAAGATGCAGAGATAATCAGTTATACACGCCATCAAATATTGTTGATAAAAATCAAACATTTTTTTTCAGATAGATACAAACGCCTTTAAGTTTAAATTAAGCTGGGGAATCACGAGTATAATTATAATAAATTAGTATTAGGCCCATCATATTTTTCCCATACTCCATTTGTATTATGCAATTCCTTACTAGGCCTAATACTAAGGTCTTATAAAAAAGTATAATCAATTAAAATAGTGTTCCACGTGTTATAATATTTTGTTTAACGTGCATCTAGTAATCGAACAGGACAACAGGGAGCTACCATGTTTTATTAAACCTAAAATACATTTTATTTATATAACAAAGTCCATCATTTTGTGATTCAAAAGAGTCATTCATTCTACGTCTTTAAACCATTATTTGATTAGCGTTTATGTATCCACTTAATTGGCAAACCGCTGGACAAATTGTCAAACCTTCCATGTTAGGACCACCAGCGAGTGACACAGAGAGGTGCGACTTCGGATACAACTCCCTCATTACACCCCCCGATATATCAGGTGCTCCCCATGCTATTCAGTTCTCAACCAAACATGAGGCACCACCGAAGGAGGAGGATCGACCTTCGGATCTAGATCTTATGTTGAATGGCTAGTATTAGATAGTTTAGTGCTTCGTATGATACGCAGGAGTAGTTCTTATGTATTTAATATAGAATAATAAAAAAGGAGTAGATTTTCACATGACGTATATAAAGGAAGTTTCTTCCTACAACAGCCATAAGTAGAATGGTCGAAACGTCGTGCTAATAATGTTTGATAAGTTCAAATATTAACGTCATAGATGGGTGGCACAATTCGATTAAAAAAAAAAAAATGTTTAAACTTTCAACGATATTTAAACCGAAACAGCAAACTTCTGCTTAAGTTCATAATGAAACTGAAAACACACATAATGTACAAGTGTTCACGTAAATAAAAAACACGTGTACAGTAAAAAAGTTTATAACTAACGTTAAAAAAAATATCAAAACTATTGAGAGATGGACATAAAGAAAGTAGGCCAAGTCTAAGATTATATTTATGGAGAGGATTAATTTTTTTTTGGGGGGGGGTAATATTTCAGGGGGCCAGATCCCCCGTCACCTATCCCTAGCGACGGCCCAGGTTAAGTATGAAGTTTAGAATAGTCGTGAAAGTGGAGTAAATAAGGTTGTACGAAGAAAGATTTGACACCGTTTTGATTGGGTGTGTATATGTCACGTGTAATACATTAAATTCATTAACTTAAAGAGCGGAACACGAGATTACTATAAAATACCTGATTTCGTCAGTCCGTCCACCATGTCTAAAGACCATTCTACTGATGAGGATTTTTTATTACCGTCCGTATAGAGACTTTTGTCTGAAAATTAAAAGAACAATAAAAATACTTAGAATATAGAACACTAATTGTATGTGAAGTTACAGACTTCTCGGCGTTAAAATAGCTGCGTTACGAGTCTTAAAAAAACAAATATGATAAAGTGAAGAACAGTATTTACCAGTAACGTTTTCTAAATTTAAATGATTGTAGCAATAACAAAGTTTAATGTATTACGTAGTTGTTTTCTCTGTCAGGTATTGATGTTTGTTTTAAGGTTAATTACTTAACTTTTACTGCATTTCCGTTTATTTTAAATCGGTTAATATTGCCACAAGATGGAGTAACTTGCAAGTAATTAATGCATCGTGATATCTTACCGTAAATGTCTTCACATGCCGGACTGCTGTTTTCTGGGGTAGGAGGGAAGTCCACTGCTGGAAGGGGTGCGTGTCCACTCGCTGCCATAAACAACAATCAGAAACCAGGCTATTACAAGAAAACTCATTTCATGCAACAACTAGAGTAACGAATGTTAATTTAAAGAACACGGCTCCCCTTGTTACAAGTTACAACCTCATTTTATTTCATTGTTTCAACATCTTTTAACACAATTACTTTGGTTAAGTGGCCAGAACGTTAAGAAAACCAATTTACCAGTGAGGCTTACACAGTGCACAAAACATGGCCCTTTTTTACACTGGTTACAATAGAGCATTTGAAGAAACCCAATATTATAACATAATTAGTAGTTTTAGTTAAGAGACAAAACGGTAATCCAAAAATTACACTTCATTTAAGAGTTTAATAAGGAAAGCTTCTGAAGTCTTCATTACAATCAAGACTTCGGTAGTCCGAAGTTTTAGAAAAGAAATATTTACGTTCTAAAGCATAACTTATGGTAAATCTTACAGCAGTAAATTACTACAGGTATTCATGTGTAGGTACATTCATTAGTTATGACAGTAATTAAGAGGCTACACAATTTAATATATCACAGAGATACTTCATTATAAAAACATACATTTACACACAGTTCTGTTCTCTGTCCACAGCAGGTATCGAAACTCAAATTTTAGCAGTGTAAACTTAGACTTGCCTCCGAACTACCTCGGGAGGGAACACCGCGAGTATTACAGTGTCGCAGTAATAATGTATACTGCCCTTCGGTGACACAGCGGAGAGTCTGTAGGGTTATATCGCTAAATACCCGGTTTCGATACCAGTGGTTGGCACAGCACAGATAGCATTTTTATCTAGCTTTGCATTTGACGATAAACTAACGTCTAAATGATTAAAAACAAAGACTGATTGTTTAACGTTTATTTAATAGTTAAATCAAGGCTTACATTGCTTCAGGTGAGCAAGATACGTGAATAGAATCTCGGCCGTTTTGGATCCTGCAAGACGACGGAAATCATCCTTTGAGAGTTGGCAGAGAAGCCGTCCTGACGCTGGAAACCGAGCTGCGTCGATGTTGTCAAGATGGAACTGTTTTTGTATCCATCCCAGCCACTGATGGATGTGGCCAGTATTCCATTCTGTCGGGTCTGGAGAATACCAGGAAAAATTGAAATAATATTCAGTTCAGTGGGCGCCGCAATTTAACACGTGCGGCCCCCAAAATATCCATAAATATCGTTGTATTGATGAACTTAAGTAATTCAAATATTAAAATAATCGCGAAGAATAACTGACCAATGAATGTACACTTCTTCGACCATCAAGATTATGAACGCTCTCAAGTTTTAAGCCTCGATGTTGAAGTATGAAAACAAGGCTAAAAGGCTTATGAAGGTTGAAGAAAAGGCCTAAATGAAAACTTTATTTGAAAATAAAAACTCTTAACAAGACCTCCTAAACGTAAAGCCTGCCCCAACCGACACTAATTAGCTGACAAGACTAAGATTATTATTTAAATACAGAAACGTGATATTACATATCACAATACGGGTAACGTCAAGTTTTTGAACATTTCACTGTCCAGTGTGAACATTAAAAGTAATCACAAATATGATAATTATCTTTGACCTCTGGTCACAATAAGCTACCTACACAGATAAGGGCTCAAAACTAGCCTAATAATTAACAACTATTTTAATTGATAGTTGTAACCACAACCCAGGTGAGATTTAGGGTTAAACCTTTTCATGATCCAGCAACAGCATAGATAAATATAATCACATCTGTGGTAGTCAACTTCTGATCAGAGCAATCTACTTACATGGGCCACTAGTTAATACTGCGCTATTAATAAATATGGCCCCGACATGGTCTGGTGGTTAGGGCAATCCCCTTTCAGCCGTGGGGAGTTAATGTAATAATCGATCCCGGTGTTCGATGGTAAAAAGAGTAGACCAAGGGGTAGCGGTGGGTGGTGATGACTAGCTGCCTTCGCCCCCCTAGTCTTTCACTGCGAAGTTAGGAACGGCTAGCGTAAGTAGCCGTCGTGTAGTTTTGCGCGAAATTCAAAAGCAAACCTAACAGTTATAGGGAGGAGGAAGTCAATGTTACCCGATCCTCCCACATCCCGGTGTAGAATACTAGAGTTTTAACTATGGGTATAGTACACGTCACAACCAACGTAACATTTAAGGTTAAAACGTTTCATTATCACCAAATTTTCACAAGGATTTGAATACGTTATCCTCTTTCTTTAGTGGTTTGAGTGTTTTTCACTTTATATGGAACCAATTGTATCCGTTATAAAATGGGCTAATATTCTTAGCCAAGCATGATTGTGGACAGAAGTAATGAATAAACACAGGGGAAGGAAATCAGCAAGAAGTGTTACCAGTTGTTACTTCGTATACTCCAGGGTTATGTTAATGTTAGAGTGAAAGACATTGGTTTCTTGTTCGGGGTGGGGAGGATATTTAAAATACCACCAGGTTCTAAATAGTTTTTATTTATTCTGAATTTGTTAGTTCTTTGGCAGCTTAAACTCTGCCAATGGCTGTTATGGTTCTAGATAACTGGGATGGAATATTGGAAATATTACTTGTGTGATCTGCAAGTTAAAGAAATCTTCAGAGGAGGTAAGGAAACAATCTTTGATTGAAGCTTTAAATAACCAACTTATTCAGTTTTGGAACAAAACCACATTAGGCTATCCGTTGCATCTGCCATAAGGAATTGAACCCCGGATTTTAGTGTTGCAAGTCATTAAGCGTATTGCTGTCCTACTTAGAGACAATTTAATAGAAACCTCGACGAGTACAAGATATAAATAGAAACCACAGAAAGTACGAATGAGATTAATAAAAACAAGAATTCCCGAATCAGAGTTCATATGAAAGAAATAAGATATACACACATATACATACATACACACATATACATACATACACAAAGATATTACAAGAACTTCGACAGAAGGAAATATTCGAAAAAATACTATGAAGAAAGAGTAAGAGACGAAGTCCTTCAAGAGAGGTTTAAAGGTTAAGTATACATGCGAAAATTGATTTTTAAAGAATTTATCAATCTTGAAAACTTAAGTATTAATGAACTTCAGACAAAAGTGATGTAAACTTTACGAAACAATAAAAAAGGAACAGTATTTTAGAGAACTGAAAGATGATGGAAAGTCAAAATGAAATAAGAATTAAACTAAAACCAGAAACAAAGGATAGAGAAAATGGTCAAAATAGTTAAGAAAATAATCTTAAGACTATCCCACGTGATGAAGCATTGTTGAGAAGGTTTAAAAATTAAAAGGACGTCAACAGAATGAAGATAAAGGGCATATTATAGAAAGAAAGAACATAAGAGAATAAACAAAGTTATTTTCTGCCGAGGTTAAAAGTTCTCTAAAGAGACAAACTTATACCAAGATGATATAAAGATATCTGCAAAGTTAAGTTTTATTCTATGTCCACACCTAGAATTAACTAAAAATTTATCCTTGAAAGGATGATTATTAAATTCCACACAAGGAAAATAACTATAATTAAGTTAAAATCAATATTTTCAAGTTACTACAGGAAGAAGTTAAATATTCAAACAAGTAACTATTTATTGTACACAACTCTAAAAATAAGACTATTCTCACTTACTAACTAACTTACCATACATGAAAAAAATAAAAACTTATGATAAAAATACACCCCGTTTTCTACACTTACCATGTTACGACGTTGACACTACATCAACTTTAGGAACACAGTGTCTTATATAACAAAATCAGACTTATTTATACCCGAACAAAACATTTACATATTAAAGAATTTCACGCCATCTACTGACAACATTTCCATCACCATTATTCAATATTTACTTTTTTTATATTTGATTATCTCGATAGAGATATATATAGTATATTCATACTAATGGCATTTTTAGATTGTGCTAAAATAACAGTTTTTCCCATTGAATTATGTGTTTAAATTCATTAACATGTTCTGCTCATGGTGAATTAGTAATATAATTATTTTTGACATTTCTTTTACGTTCATTCATTTTGTATTTTTTATTTCTTCCAGTTTGTCCCAAGTAAACTTTTCACGTTCATATGATATTTTATACATACCAAATTTTCCCATTAAATCAGTTTCATCTTCAGTTATATTAAGAATTTGGCTAATTTTGTTTACCGGTTTATATATACAAAAAATATTTATTTATTTACTAAATTCCTTCATTATTTGACAAGATAAACAAGGCATCACTGACAGTACCAAACTTTTTTTTTCTTTTTCGACACGTGTTTTTAACTTAATATTTTCATCCTTGTTTTTTTTTAGTTTTTTGACAGCTCTATCAACAAAATCAGGATTTTGATGTTGTATCAATGTTCGTCAAAGTACCTGTGAAAAAAAAACTATTGTATGTTTTGAGAAAAATTAAAAGAAAATGTTAATTCGATCTTAGAAATAATGGATATGATTAACCTGGTAGAAGTGTGTGTTGTTATAAATAATGGATATGATTAACCTGGTAGAAGT
>NW_013670774.1:18455-24273 GCF_000517525.1 Limulus polyphemus | reverse complement strand
TAGAAATAATGGATATGATTAACCTGGTAGAAGTATGTGGTGTTAGAGATAATGGATATGATTAACCTGGTAGAAGTATGTGGTGTTAGAGATAATGGATATGATTAACCTGGTAGAAGTATGTGGTGTTAGAAATAATGGATATGATTAACCTAGTAGAAGTATGTGGTGTTAGAAATAATGGATATGATTAACCTAGTAGAAGTATGTGGTGTTAGAAATAATGGATATGATTAACCTGGTAGAAGCAGGTGTTAAAAACTCCTTTTTTTTCAAATTAACAGTAATGTTTATAAAAGGAATGAAGATTTAGCTATGGGTTCTTCTTTATCTCCGTTATTATGTGACTTATTTATGGACAGCTTCGAAATTGAAGCATTAGAAAAAAGCAGATAAAAAACTTGATATGACGGAATAGTAAAGAGGAATAGGTTCTTTTTTTGCTAATTACCTTAATAACATTGACAGTTGTACCAGGTTTACTTTTGAAGCTGTTTACCTTTTTTTGGATGTTTTATAGTGACTAAAAATATGGACACATTGGAAACTACCATTTATGGAAAACCTTTCTCTGTAATCCTTTCGCCACATCAAAATTCTTGTCACACTAAATCTTAGAAAACTACTGTTTTTAATTCGTATGTGGACAGGATACTAAATTTATGTTGTAAACAGGAAGACATTAATAATGAGTTATTATTAATTAAGGACATAGCAGTAGAAAGAGGTTTTAATCCTCATATTGTTGACAAAAAACAAGGATGAAAATATTACGTTAAGACCACGTGTCGAAAAAATATTTAAAAAACCGTTTGGTACTGTCATTAATCCTAAAATTACAACTTCGAATCACGTGCCCCCCAGCGGCATGTCTGCGGACTAACGACGCTTGAAACCGGGTATCGATACCCGTGGTGGGTAGAGCATAGATAACCCATTGTGTAGCTTTGTGCTTAATTAGGAAAATAAAAACTTGTTCTAGAGCCACCTGGTGTTACAATTGTTGTTGTTTTGCTTTATATCTGGTTTATTTTGTCAAATAATGAAACAATTTAGTAAACAAATTGATTATTTTTCCGGTATATAAACCGATAAACAAAGTTAGGCAGATCCTTAATATAACTAAAGATAAACATTGATTTAATGGAAACATTTGGTATATATAAAATATTATGTGAATGTGAAAAAGTTTATTTGGGACAAACTGGAAGAAATAAAAAAATACATAACGAATGACCGTAAAATAAATGTTAAAAATAATGATATTATCAATTCACCATTAGGAGAACATGTCAATGAAACTAAACACATAATTCAATGGGAAAAACTGTTATTTTAGCACAATCTAAATATGTCATTAGTATGGATGTACGTGAATCTATTGAGATAATCAAATATAAAAAAAAGTAAATTTAAATTATTGAATAAGGATGATGGACATGTTGTCAGCAGATGGCGTGAAATTCATTAATATGTAAATTATATTATGAGAATATTTTTGTGGGGGGTATAAATAAGTCTGATTCTTGTGAAACATTGTATTTGATATAGTAAATATGTTAAGTGTATGAGATTGTGTTGTGTTTTATCGGAAATTTTTATTTTATCCTATGTTGTTAGTTATTTTGTATTTTATTGTATTTTTGAGCTTGGGAATAGTTTTATTTTTGGGCTGTATCCAATAAATCGTTGGTTATTGAAAATTGAGTTTTCAACATTGAGAATTTATGCAACCGCCAATGAATTTTGATAGGTTTATTGTGTGAGAAAATTGAAACCCCTGAAACTTCCGATAAACCACACGAAGACAATATAATGAGAAGTTGTATTATCACGACAGAATGAGAGACGATATCATAATTGCTTTAAAAAAAAGGAAAACATATTTTTTATAACGGGAAAGGATTATTATAATAGTGTGGTTTTAAACCACTAACTTCAACTATACCTAATAAAATAAGGGAAGACTCGAAATATTTGGAAGAACACCTGAAAGAAATTTTAAGAACTATTCCATCGACAAGGATTTTTTTTTTAACAAAGAAAGATTAGGTCATCTCTATGTGCTACTAAAAATGGACGAGTCTGGAAATAAGTACTCTATAGAAAAAAAATAAAAATCATCGGAATACATGTAGGTGAAAGATCTTCCACAAACCTTAGGTAGAACTATAAAATAATATTTTGTATATAAATTTAAATCCAATTTTGTTGTAAGTAGAGTTGCATCAGACATTATGGAAACTTTGTTGAAAAATTCTCGAAACAAATAGAATCTAATCATAGTTTAATGGCCATAGATGTAATAGTGCTACATTCTAGTGGCAATCACGATGACGGGTTGTAAGCAACAGAATATTTTCAAACCATTATTAGAATTTAAATTTCTCTAGATTCAACAAACCTTAAAGGTTTTAGATTTAATACTTAAGAACTATTGTTGTTGTTTTTTTTTATAATAATGATATTTATCAACAACAATCGGAGACATGTATGGGACGAGTCCCCCAAACTCGTGCAACATTAGTAATGAGATATTTTGTCAAATTGCTTTACCTTAAATTATATCAATTATTTAAAAATATCATGGAAGAGATATCATGGAAGATGGGTGATCGCTTATTTAGTCGGGATCATAATTTTGAAGCATAAAGAATTTACGTAAGTTTTAAATAAAGTAAAATAAAATATACAATACACGTTTGAGGTGAGTCATAAAAAATTTACCCTTTCTGGACGTTGTAAATAAGGTTGAACAAATGGAGAAATAATTACAGACATTTATTATAAACCTACCAATTCACCTAGATATTTAGTCGTCACCCTAAACATTGTAAGTTAAATATGCCAGTATGTTTAACCTAAACCATTTATACTTTAAGTTAGATAATTAGGACTCAAAGAATTTAAAAAATAAGAAGAATGTCATTATCCAGATAGGGTAATTAAAAAGGGATTCTTCATGGCAAAAATTAATTCTAATGTTAAAGAAAATAAACGAGAAGAAGAAAAACTATTATCCCTCTTGTACGTATGATCAACATGTTAGTTTTGATATTAAATACATTCGAAAACAACTGGAGGAGGCGGTGTATGGTGTTATTGAAATATCTTAAAATAATTCTGTCAAGAAAACAACCGAAATAGATTATTAACCACTTTTGACTGTGATTCAAAGTAGATTATTTATGTCTTAGTTTGTACAATATGTGGGATAAATGGAGAACGTAAGGATAAATATACATAAGTATCTCTTGAGAAGCCCACATTTAAACTCAATATTAGCGAGTGTTTCTTTTAATAGTTTTATCCTCTTTGGTCAGGTACTAGAAAAATAAGATTTTGTTTGTTTGTGGAATTTCGTGCAAAGTTACAACAAAATAAGAAGATCGAAATATGAAAAAAGAATTAATTCCAAGTCTCCTTGAACAATAGTTAATTTTAAATTATAGAGGGCGCTTAATGAATTAATATTTCAACCTATTTTAAAGAAATATTTAAAAAATTTAATTAAAAGTCTCCTTGAATAATAGTTAATTTTCAGTTGTAGAGGGCACTTAATAAATTAATATTTCAACCTATTTTTAAGAAATATTTTCAAAACTTAGTTAAAAGTCTCCTTGAATAATAGTTAATTTTAAGTTGTAGAGGGCGCTTAATAAATTAATATTTAACCTATTTTAAAGAAATATTTAATGTTCAGGTAAAATGAAGTGGAGTGTTTTTATTGAATCTTGTATTTGATATATAATTGATAATCTTTAACTTTTTAGTTTATTGTAAATTATAAATACATTGGAATTGTGTACGAAAATTATACAATATTTATATTTTATTGTGTAATTAATCTATTTATTATCTATGATTTATAAATTTTAAATTACTTATTTAAAAGATAACTGGTTCTTTGAAGAGTAAGTAATTTTATATAACTGTAAACGTTGAAAGGAAGAATGAAACAAAATTTTGTATGAAATATATGTATGTATATATATTTAATTTAATTTATTTATTGACCAATCACTAATTAGGTCAAAATTAAGATCTAACAATAGCTTTGCATTATACAAATATCAGGAGCAAGATTAAAACTAACCAATGGTTGACATAGATGTACGTGCGTGTCAACCAATAGTTGATGTAGATGTACACACGTGTCAACCAGTGGTTGATGTAGATGTACACACGTGTCAACTAGTGGTTGATGTAGATGTAGACGCGTGTCAACCAGAGTTTAATGTAGATGTACACAATTGTAAACAAATAGTTTATGTAGATGTACACACGTGTCAACCAGTGGTTGATGTAGATGTACACACTGTCAACCAGTGGTTGATGTAGATGTACACGCGTGTCAACCAGAGTTTGATGTAAATGTACACGCGTGTCAAGCAGTGCTTGATGTAGATTTACACGCGTGTCAAACAGTGGTTGATGTTGGTGTACACACGTCCTCCACTGAGTCAGAGAAGTCTCACTCTTGAAACGTCCCCCCATGTTGCATGAACTTGTTAACAAGGGGGCGGAAATTTATATTTATTTTAATAACGAGTACAGCTTTCCCTTCCATACCATCTTAATTCAAACTCCGTGGATCAGGACCCCAAGGGCACCCCTTGTTGGTGACCTAACAAATCAGAAATAGAATATTGCGTATAAAATAATTAATCAACTCGAATTTTTCCCATAGGAGTCTCTAATTTTATAGAGGGCTCTTTACTTTACAGCACTCGGTTAGACAAATTTCACCAATTGATTTGCCTTCTATGACAAACTTTCTCGATCCTCTAACAATCCAAGAAGTGGATTATGGATCCTTCCCTGACGCATGCATGGTTTCATCAGTTCTTCAGTTGAATATTTAATTGATAACGTTGGCAATAATTGAATCTACCAGTAACTATATTTCCGGTCACGTGCAACTTCTCTATTTGTCTATGTTGGAACTATTTCAGTAATAATCTCACTATGGTTTAGATTGTATGTGTTGTCCTTATTTTTTTCTACTGTTATGGGTTTCTTTTTTAGCCGGGTATCCCCCAACTGAGAGCGATATATTAAATATTATATGACAACGATATTTCTCGAGACTGGTTTACGTGGAGGGAGTGCCACAACATAGAGACACCGAATCATTAACTGTCACATTTATTTCTTACATTTAACCACTTAACATCAGTTAAGGATGGTTTTAATAAATACAGTAATTATGATATTTTTCAATATTTTTGTTTTATGGGGTTATCGTATAGAAACACCCATTGTCAAATTATTTCATTATATTTAACCCAGTTTTATTTCAAAAATATCTGATCAAGGGCACTTATAACAAATATAATAATGAAAATTTTTCAAGACTGACTTAGCTGGAAGAAGGTTACAAAAGAGAAATACTGAATTATGAAAATAAATAATATATTTTTTTTAAGATTACATATCAATTCAATTTTGCCTTAGAAATATTGGATTAATGGTTTTAATTTGCAGGTGGAGCTGTAGTGTCTTAAAGAAACACAGAACTAGATTAAGAGGACATACTGTCAACAGAAATATCAAAGCTGAGGTAACAAATCATGTCTATTGGCCCAGATACAAGGAAGTGGGGTGCGGTAAGTACTTAGAAATATAGTTTCATTTACGAAAGAAGGGAAATACTTTAAATAGAAATCCTGATCAAATTTAAATCCCTTCGCTACAGCTTAACCTAGTTAGTTCCCGAAAAAATATATATCGGGTGAATGTCGTTTATATAATATACCCAATGTGTCATGTATCTGTGTACTAAGTTACACAAAATGGATGTTTAAATATAACCAGT
>NW_013670774.1:16489-17639 GCF_000517525.1 Limulus polyphemus | reverse complement strand
CCAAGTTACAGTAATGGAAGTTGTGACGGATATTTTCCGTTATCACTACCATATATGTCCGTGTAATCTTAATGTAAGAAGGGTGCGAACAGTTCCGGGAAAATTCCCCCCCTGGAAGTGAACAATGAGGTACGAGATGAAGGTATCTCTGGCACGCGCAGAATCTCAGACAATATACCGGCGACCCGATACGATTAGCCTTGAGTCGAGGCTACAACAACGACCTCTCACCTGCACATTCTCTTTCTTATCCCATTTCCATCTTTACTCGGCGGTAATAGCTTGTCTCTACGCTGCCCAAGTGGCCGACACCATTCACCACAACTCCGGCATGTTGTGCACCTGTCCGCCGATACTGCAAGTCATAATTATCGTTGACTTAATATATTTCAGAATTTGAGAGTTATCGGCCCACAAACCAGAAGGAAACCGATCATCAAATTCAACTAACGTAACCACGTGTTTCATTTGTAATAAAACCTTGGGACTTGTGCTGTGTGTTCTTCGTTGACAAGTAGATGAAATATAGTTATTAATATCGGTTTGTGAAATATTTGAATTTACATATATCACCCTCTTTCGAAACAATGTGACTTATTCACATTTTTACTTCAGAATTATTTCTTAGATACAGGAGATGATCTTGATAGATGTTGGGATGTTAAAAACATGGACAAAACTTGAGATACTACTAATAAATAGTTAATAACAAGCCACAAGATTTAACAATACTGTGTACTCCCAATAAGAAAACACAAGATTTAACAATATTGTGTACTATCAATAAAAAGACACAAGATTTAACGATACTGTGTTCTATCAATAAGAAGCCACAAGATTTAACAATATTGTGTACTGTCAATAAGAAGACACAAGGTTTAACGATACTGTGTTCTATCAATAAGAAGCCACAAGATTTAACAATATTGTTATTATTGTTATAATAAATAAATAAAAAAACAACAACCTCGTGTTACTTTCTCCGTTCTTAACCCCTTATGTATTTAGTATAGGGTGATTTACCTGGTTATTCCGCGTTTTCCTCGTTCAAATCAATGATTATAAAGATCATATCACGGTCCAGTTACAACATCAATTTTCCTCAAGAATCGCTCGACTCGCAATCAAACAAACAAACAAACAAACAAAC
>NW_013670774.1:13351-15693 GCF_000517525.1 Limulus polyphemus | reverse complement strand
GATAATAATACTATGAAAGAAACAAGCTTATAAGACTCGCCGACAGGCACAACTTTGTAATTTCAATATGCGCTTGCAGAGGGTTCTGTGTGTTGTTTACGTTATATCTTTAATATTATTGTATCAGAAAATAGTGTTAGCTATAATATTTAAATCTAAAGCTGTATCATAGATAGGGGGTTTTAGAGATGGCGAGCGGGGGTTCGAATCTGTGCGTTACCACGAAATATTCCTCGAACTTTTAGTCGCTAGTGCGTTAAAATAGTGACAGACAGTCACATAGCGTGGAATGTGGATGATAGATTACTGCTGATTGGCTGCCTTCCTTCTGGTCAGCAGTTCAACAGTAGGGAGAAATTAGTAGCTTTGGCATAAATGCAAAATAAAAAGCCTTTAATTCGTTGTATCAGACGCTGTTTCTCTTCACGCTGAACATAATTCATTTTACTCAAAGTTCCGAAAAATTGACTCTTTTTTTTTTTAACGAGTCTAATCTCTAATAGCTACTTACTTAAGATACTAGTTGTTGCATAATATAATGTTAATATTATAACTTCAAATCACGCCTGAAATATCTTTCAAAACGAAATAAAACAATCCTAAAATTACAACTTCGAATCACGTGCCCCCCCCTAGCGGCATGTCTGCGGACTAACGACGCTTGAAACCGGTATCGATACCCGTGGTGGGTAGAGCATAGATAACCCATTGTGTAGCTTTGTGCTTAATTAGAAAAAAAAATTGTTCTAGAGCCACCTGGTGGTACAATTGTTGTTGTTTTGCTACACGAATCACGTTTAAAATATCTTTATTTGAAATAAAAACAAAATCAAATTAAAACTACTATAATAGGCCCCCCCAGTAGCACAGCGGTATGTCTGCGGACTTACAACGCTAGAATCCGGGTTTTGATACCCGTGGTGGGCAAAGCACATATAGCCCATTGTGTAGCTTGGTGCTTAATTACAAACAAACAAACAAACAAAACTACTATAATTTGACATCACGTGCCTAAAACCAGCATAATGGTCATTTTACTCCCAGAGGGGGGTCTTTAACCACGGTATCAACGGGAGAAAACTACTATACTATATCCAGGGCCGAAGAGACCTTTCGCATAAAACCAGTGTTCATCAGGCAAGCTGGAATATGACAGACACAGCAGTGGTTGAGAGGCTGTGTATTGAATCGGATATCATGAACAACATCCGTTATGACGTGGACGACATTAAGCTGGAATTATAATAAATTAAAGGTAAAAGAATGGAGTTTTCAATCCCAAGATGCGATGGTGGCGCCATCTCGTCATATTTTGTAAATAATTCATAACAGGTTTGTTTGTTTTTTAATACAAAGAAACAGAATTTCCGAGTCTCAGAGAGAGAGAGTGTGTGTGAGAAGAACGCGAAGGCGAGTGCTGGATAGGCTAGAAAGAGCGCGTGAGAAGAACGCGAAGGCGAGTGCTGGATAGGCTAGAAAGAGCGGGTGAGAAGAACGCGAAGGCGAGTGCTGGATAGGCTAGAAAGAGCGCGTGAGAAGAACGCGAAGGCGAGTGCTGGATAGGCTAGAAAGAGCGCGTGAGAAGAACGCGAAGGCGAGTGCTGGATAGGCTAGAAAGAGCGCGTGAGAAGAACGCGAAGGCGAGTGCTGGAAAGGCTAGAAAGAGCGCGCGAGAAGAACGCGAAGGCGAGTGCTGGATAGGCTAGAAAGAGCGCGCGAGAAGAACGCGAAGGCGAGTGCTGGAAAGTCTAGAAAGAGCGCGTGAGAATGCATCGAATTCCGGTTTCGGTTTAACAACTGACAACGGGCCTTGCTAACGAAGCTATAATTACGTACTGTTAAATGTACGGGAGTAATTATTATTAAGAAATGAAAACTAACGCCCTTTTCTAATGGTACAATTTTGGGGAGGGGGAAAAAAATGTAATCGCGAAAGACTTTCCATACGATTGTTGTACTAATTAGAGAATAAATATAAATTATACTGGATGAATAAGGTGTTAAAAACGTTGGTAGGACGGGACTAAAAGTTATTTCTTGTAAAAATACCATGTATTACCTTGTACTCCTATTAATTATTAAAGCCGCGGGCGCAAGTCCCCGATGATTTTTCCAAGCCCGTCGCGGGTTCGAATCCCTGTCACACCAAACATGTTCGCCTTTTCAGCCGTGGGGGCGTTATAATGTGACGGTCAATCCCACAATTTGTTCTTTCGGGGGATTATTGAAAATGATTCCTGGCATTTTTTTTCTCCACTACTCACTCACATACGTCGTCGTGTGTTTCGTTGACTCAGTATATAGTGTCGTTTAGTTTAGCTAGATATCGCTAGATACGTCTA
>NW_013670774.1:12218-13312 GCF_000517525.1 Limulus polyphemus | reverse complement strand
ATCAGAAAAGGCGTTTTTTTTTTCGGGGGGGGGGGACGGTTACATGTGCAAACTGCGTCAATTACAGGAAAATGGGTGGGTCGTTAACAATTCCTAAATGTTTAACCACTGCTGTAGTCCTGCACCCCTGGATTTAAAGATTCGAGTGAACTACCCCCCCCCCCCCCCAAGTTGGGTAGTTTGAACGTTTTATAGTTAGGATACCAAACCCTCCTTTCACAGATCCGTTTTCACACTTGCGATATCCCGTCGTCCGGCCTCAGGGGTTGCTGATCAGTCGTGGTTACCCTCTCTTAAAAATATGTTACGTGTTAAAAGTCTCAGGCTTTTAGTTCTAGGAAATAGTCCGTTTATGTACTAATTACGTTTTACCTCGCAGGCGGTAGTGGAGTATCTTTCTCAAATCACATAATATATGTGAAAAAAAAGGCACGTATCAGACTTCAGAAAAATATGAACTGCGTGGTGTTTCTTTGTAAAGACATTATAATTAATTTTATGATTCGGCAAATAATAAGCATTTCTGTCGAATATATGGCGAGGTGGTTAAGGCACTCGACTCGCGATCTGTGGGTCGCGGGTTCGAATCCCTGTCACACCAAACATGCTCGCCTTTTCAGCCGTGGGGGCGTTATAACGTGACGGTCAATCCCACAATTCGTTGGTAAAAGAGTAGCCCAAGAGTTGGCGCTGGGTGGTGATGACTTGGCTGCCTTCCCTCTAGTCTTACACTGCTAAATTAGGCACGGCTAGCTCAGATAGCCCTCGTGTAGCTTTGCGCGAAATTCAAAAACAAACAAACAAACTGTCGAATATATAACAAGTTTTGTTTTTTTCTTATAGTAAAGTTAGTAGTTATGTTTTGTTTTTTTTTACAGTGTTATATCCCCCACCCCCTAGTGGCCCGGCATAGATAGCCCATCTTGTAGCTTTGTGCTTAATTAGAAATAAACAAACAACATTGAAGTTTGTTTGTATTTAAGCACAAAGCTGCAAAATGGGCTATCTGTGCTCTGTCCACAACGGGTTTCGAAATCCGGTTTCTAGCGTTGTAAGCCCGCAGACATACCACTGTGCCACTGGGGGGGGGGGGG
>NW_013670774.1:6179-11182 GCF_000517525.1 Limulus polyphemus | reverse complement strand
CGATACCCGTGGTTTGCAGGGCACAGATAACCCATTTTGTAGCTTTGTGCTTAATTACAAACAAACAAACAAAACCTCTAGTCTGTCACTTCAAAGTTAGGAACGGCTAGCGCAGATAGACGTTAGGTAGTTATGCGCCCAAAACAAACGAGTGATTCGAACGATAAAGTTTGGGGTTCTATCCCTTCGAGTTTAAAATAAGCAGCAGAATTATCATCGGTACATTTTCCCTTCGATTCGAAGTATTTTATTTCGTTTTAGTTCACAATCTTTTGACTTAAATTTGAGCAATGATTAGAAGCGTAAATCACCAATGTTTTCTTTACCGAAGTCACTAATTGCTCTTCAAACTTAGCCTTCACTTCGCTTACCAGAGGAAATGATTGTACAAACCTTTGAAATAAAATAATTTCAGTCCAAAAAACAAACGCAGGAGAATAAGAGTCAAATACGTGGGGACCGTCAAACTATTTCTAAAACACTGAAAACATAAAACCGGATGTATCAAGGTTTCTAACTAACTGTCAAACCAAATATTTTAATGTATATGAACTGACAAGAACTGCAACATCACTCAATTCCGGGCTCGAAGTCGGAATCTGGAAGAATATACTCGCAGAAAGCAAATAACAACAACAGAAACGGAGGGTTTGTTCTAACCCTAAATTAACGCAGCGCAAATAAATGTTTCATAGATATCGTTATCGCAACGGTACGAAATGAAATGTAAGTAATGAAGTTTGGTCGCCTTATCATTGAAAGATAAGTTTCACTCGTGTTGATAAAGTTAAAATATTCAATACATCGATAATTAAATAAAATCTTTTTGCACTCGCTCGTCAGAGAAATTGATGAAATATATATTATGAAGCTGGTAAAACGGCCACGTCAGAGACCCCTATATGGTTCAGATATAGCTGTCCTTCAATTTGAATTTCCAACCAGAAGAAAGGCAGCAAATTAGGAACAGCCACTGCTACAATAACTTTGTTAGGATTTTTTGATTCGCATAACGGAATGACTGTCACTTTTATAACGCGTCCAAGGCTGAGAGTACAGAAGGAGTTCGGTGTCATCACGTCTCTAACCTCGGACTACGCTTCACCTATGACGATAAGAAATTTGATAGGAAAATGTATTTGAGAAAAACTGGTGTTCTACAGTATCTAATAATAGACTACAACCCCCCCCCCTCTCTCTCTCCTCCCAGCGTGAGTCGGTTAGTTTCATCTCTAATCTTCTAAGTTGGTCTGTTTTATCTTGGGGATCAACGTTGACTTGTATACAGAATTTTAACGAAAACATTTGAAGTTTCTTTTTTATTATTATTAAGTTTAGGTAATATTTGATTTTACAGACGTTTCGCTAATGTACAACCTCCATCGCCATTTTCAATGACAACAGTTCAATTTCTAAACACAACTGTTCACCATAACAATGCAAAATACGGTGATAAATAAAGGAGCCCTCAACAACAATGCAAAATACGGTGATAAATAAAAGAGTCCGGCCCTTTTAATGATCACCATATTTTTACATTGTTGTTGAGGGCCCTTTTATGTATCACCGTATTTTTTACATTGTTGTTGATTCAACAACAATGTAAAAATACGGTGATACATAAAAGGGCCCTCAACAACAATGTAAAAACATAGTGTGATACGCACAATGGTCCCAACAATACTATACAGAAAATATAATATATCAAAAAGTGATAATAACAGCTAAAAGTAAGTCACGTGACGTTTGGGCAAGTTAATTAGCCAAAACGTTATAAGACACACTTTTAGCTATTTTCAAACTATTTTATTTTGTTAAAATACATTTTTTAAACATTAAACAATACTGTACATATTTTATTGTTTAGAAATACTATTGTAAACTTTAATCAAGTTATACATAAATACGAGTAGCGTGTTAGCACTGGCGAGATTTTATTGCTTATTGCACGACTTACCAATAGTAACCCGCTTTTTGAAAATCACAGATTCACAATGGGTTACCTCATGGATCGAACTCCGAACTTTAGTGTTATAAGTCCGCAAGCTTACCGCTGAGCCACCAGGGGACATTTAAAAAGTTTTTACTTATAATTAATCGGAAGACTCTGTTTGTTTGTAGCTAAGCACAAAGCTACACACAGGGCTATCTGTGCTGTGCCCACTACTGATATAGAACTCGGTTTATAGCGTTACGTCTCCCGGTAGGACAGCGGTAAGTTTACGGACTCACGACACTAATTCCGGGGTTTGATTCCCTGCGACAGACACAGCAGATAGCCCATTCTGGCTTTACTCTAAAAACAAACAAATATTTTAGCGTTATAAGCCTTCAAACTAACCGCTGAGCCACTAGGGGGCAATTGGGATAATATATTTAATGAATAAATATGTATTTTTTTTTACTTCTACTTTAATCTTTATGTGCATGACTATGTATCATTTGTTTTTTATTTATTTTCATAATTAGCTACCCGTTCTGGATGTTTAGTTCTTTTATAAACTGTTAATGGTGTACGTGGTCAAAACTGTAGAGTGACAAAGTTCGTCACCAGCCGGACAGAACTGTTGAATTTCTAATTGTTTGACAACACTGTTGAATCTTTAGACAGCCGGACAGAACTGTTGAATTTCTAATTGTTAGACAATACTGTTGAATCTTTAGATAGCCGGACAGAACTGTTGAATTTCTAATTGTTGGACAACACTGTTGAATCTTTAGACAGCCGGACAGAACTGTTGAATTTCTAATTGTTTGACAACACTGTTGAATCTTTAGACAGCCGGACAGAACTGTTAAATTTCTAATTGTTTGACAACACTGTTGAATCTTTAGACAGCCGGACAGAACTGTTAAATTCTAATTGTTTGACAACACTGTTGAATCTTTAGACAGCCGGACAGAACTGTTGAATTTCTAATTGTTTGACAACACTGTTGAATCTTTAGACAGCCGGACATAACTGTTAAATTTCTAATTGTTTGACAACACTGTTGAATCTTTAGACAGCCGGACAGAACTGTTAAATATATAGGTTGCTGGACAGAATTGTTAAAAGTCTTAATCCAAAATCTCGTATTATAAGTACCAATCATGTAGACATATAATATTTGGTCGTAAAGACAGGTTTAATTCACACTACAATTGTTAAATACACTCTCTCACGAAGATAGTTTAAAATGTATCGTCATGTGTTTTCACACACAAGTGTTTAACAGAAGTATGATTTTCATACACAAGTGTTTAACAGAAGTATGATTTTCACACACAAGTGTTTAACAGAAGTATGAATTTCACACACAAGAAAGTTAAAGTAAATAAAACTCCACCCGAAAGAGAAATAAAGCATTCTTTGATATTCAATTTTACACAGAAAAGAAAAGCAACGTTTCTGATAAGGTTTTTCTTTAAATATTCAAATTCGTTATCTAACGTTCAATGACGTATTACTTTCTGTGATGACCTTTTATATCTATATCCGTATATTTTAGAATCAGTTGTCTTTCTTTGTTTAAAACTCATTACAACTTCCTCTGAGTTGGTTTATCTAAACTCTTGTTTGACAAACAAACTCTCATATCCAGTAAAAACACCATTTTATACACCAACATCTCTATAGCAAGGAATATAGTAACCAAACACAACCATAACAACAAGAATCTTACAAATATTACTATACCTTACGGATGAACAATGTAAATGAAACACTTTTTTCCACGTGTGTATTTCATATTGGCTTACAGAAAACAGCTAGATAACTGCAGTAGCAACTTAGATCAGTAGTATTATTTAGGAATATCACATTAATTCTTTAGTAGAAGTCAGTTGAACGATAATTCTAAGAATTTAAGAACGGCAGCAGGGAAGAGTGTGTAATATGTCAACCACACCATAAATTTAAGGACAACAAGGCGCCTGTTGTTCCATCTATGCCTCCCATCTGTTAGACTTACTTTTAAAATAAAACACTCATAGCTAGCCTTTATCATTCAAATATTTATCAAGCCTTCTTTTACAGTTCCTTAAGTTAACTGCGTCTACCATTTCTGAAGGCCAACCATATCCAGTATTGACGAAGTATTTTGCCCAATACCCAGAACTCATCAGGCTGGCTGTGATACGAGAGACGCACACTATTTATATTATCATTGACATAACCAACGACGTAAACTAGGTTAAGTAAATAAAGTACAGTTGTTATTAATATATGTGGTTAGGTTTTTTCGATAATTGTGAAATGCTATGGATGTCTATTGAACTCACTGATGCGTGTACTCTACAAACCACGTTGAATCGATTTTGTCTTACGTCACACAACGTCACCCAGCCGACATCCCCTGAGACAATGTGATCGAGGTCGATCTGTTGCCAGGTTATCAAAAAGACTGACCCAGTCTTGCTGTTCTTACCAAACATACACAATAAATGCTACTGAAATATAATGCTTTATGTGACCTGAAATTACTGTATTCATAGAAGCAGTTGTTTTATATAAGGTGAAGTTACTCTGTAGGGTTAAGATCCTAGAAGAAAACCAAAATTTACTATTACACAGTATATATATATAGCTACAAGTAAGGCTTAAACTAATCTTACAAATATTAAACCCATTAAATCTGATTGTGGGAGCTTGTCTATTTTCTTGACTCTAATGACAAAACTTTGAAGGAGGGTCCATCGTCCCTTGAATTTCACTTTGCCCACACCCTGGAAAAAAACTTTCTACCGACGCCCATGCACACACACACACACACATATATCTATATCTTAAGGTCAATTTCAAGGCATACAAGATGGACCTCAAGACGTAGGAAAACACCATTTTAGACACACCCAAATGGAAAATACAAGATGGACCTCAACACGTAGGAAAACACCATCTTAGACACACCCAAATGGAAAATACAAGATGGACCTCAACACGTAGGAAAACACCATCTTAGACACACCCAAATGGAAAATACAAGATGGACCTCAACACGTAGGAAAACACCATCTTAGAC
>NW_013670774.1:0-5357 GCF_000517525.1 Limulus polyphemus | reverse complement strand
GGGCAGAGCACAGATAGCCCATTGTGTAGCTTGTGCTTATTTACGAACATACAAGCATAGAATATATCATGCGATGATAAAAACATATATGCCCCCCCAGTGGCACAGCGGTATGTCTGCGGACTTAAAACGCTAGAATCTGGGTTTCGATACCCGTGGTGGCCAGAGCACAGATAGCCCATTGTGTAGCTTTGCGCTTAATTACAAACAACCAACAAACAAAACCTATTCCATCGTCATTTAAACTTGTTACTTACAGTGTGGTGTCTCTAGATTAAGATGGCCGACAGGAAACAGGTTTCTAGAAAACCCGATATCTTTGGGTCACGCTGTTTAATTCCGACACAAGCAGTATTTCCAGTTAACATATTCTGTTCTTTAAAATATGTATGCCAAAGCGCCTCTTCAACTACGCCCGTGAATCTGTGTTGAAAATCTACCTGATCGTTTCCGTCATCACTAATCGCGTTTGAAAACAGCCGGAAATCTTTGAAATTAAATTTCTAAACGCTATGTAAAAGCAGTCAGAAAAAGCCGACGTACCGAATTCTGGCATTGAGCGAAAGGCCTTGTCGGCATAGGATATGGTTGAAATGCTGTTTTGTTTCGTTTTTTTATGTCATTTTATTCTAGCCCCAAGGATGGCGGGCAGTGTTGTTATACACTTGCTATACCATGAACCTGTAATGGGCTAATGAAGATTGTTGTGACTGGGCTAATGAAGATTGTTGTGACTGGGCAAATGAAGATTGTTGTGACTGAAATGATTACCAATCTTACTGTTAATGGCTGGAGACGGCTTAAATGGGTAATGAAGAAAAACTTTAATATAAGTTTAACATGACAGCAAATGTACAACGTTTCGACAAGGTTTTGTCATCATCAGGTACTTGATGATGACAAATGTCCTATCAGTTGTTTGTATTTATATATGTATGTGTGCGTTTTGTATATTACGTCATATTAAAAATGACCAATAAGAGACTAATAACTAATAATAAGCCAGTAAGAATTTTGTAATAAGTTAAAGATTACGTGTATTTCTTGATATATATATAAAGCAATTGTCCTGAATTTGATATATATTGTTAGAATACTAAAATAATATAGTTTATGTCATATATATATGAATAATTAAATTATTGGGAAGTCAATAATATTGGGTAATGCCAGAATATCTATTGCTATTTGGCCCGGCATGGCCGCCAGGTGGTTAGGGCGCTCGACTCGCAATCTGAGGGTCGCGGGTTCGGATCCCCGTCCCATCAAATATGTTCGCCCTTTCAGCTGTGGGGGCGTTATAATGTCACGGTCAATCCCACTCTTCGTTGGTAAAAGAGTAGCCCAAGAGTTGGGGGTGGGTGGTGATGACTAGCTGCCTTCCCTCTAGTCTTACACTGCTAAATTAGGGACGGCTAGCGCAGATAGCCCTCGTGTAGCTTTGCGCGAAATTCAAACCAAACCAAATCCACTTACCTAGTTTCTGTCGTCATATTCTCAAAACTAAGTTTGTCATGGACAATTTTATTTAGTAATTAACTGGTAAATCAGTCAGGAAATACGCGTAATAATAACATGCACAAGAAATGTGTAAATAATGTCAAGATTAACCGTTTTCAAGCTATCAAAGTCTTCTGGCATCTGCACTGATACTTACCAGATGCCAGAGTATCCCACCCAGAATGAGTCACATTAAATTGAATCCTCTTGCTGCTTGGTATTATGTATCTTGACGGAAACTCTTTGAAAAGATATCGTGAATAACTTGTGCATAAAACTCGGCTTCCTGTGTAGCAGTGTTTGGGGGGTCTTGAGAGGATGTAAAGAGTGGTAAAATTAGCAATTGTCATCTGGCCAGCTGTATGGAGATCGTTTTTGAGAAATATATTACGTTGTTGTTGTTTTTAGCACGTGTTTTCCTTCCTGTTTGGTCGTTGATCGGTCGACTTTGATAGATAACTATAATGTCAGATTTTACATTCTTTATTTCTGTTTTGAATTGCGTGTGGGAAGTGTTTGTAAAGTATTAATTCTAAGAAGTGTTTTTCACTAAGCCTTTTTTGCTTCTTCATCTTAACTACAAGTGGTAGGTAGTTGAGAAGGAAGCTTTAATCATTTTTTTTATAAACATAAATGCAAATGTTTTCATTAATACTTAATCTCACTTACGGTTGTATATACGAAGTTCGAGAAAAAAGAGTCAGTATGATTAGTTTGAAGTTTCTATGGGAGATTTCTTTCTATTCGGCTTCAGCCGAGAGTATCACCTTACTTAGCGAACACAGCTTTACTGTGTGATTAGTTTATTTTCACTAGCGGAGTTTCAGACTATTTACTCACAATCGAGATACATATTTATCTCGAGAGTTCTAATAATGATTGCAGGATTATTTTTTGTTTTTCTAGTGACTTAACAGGAATAGCATTAATTCTATTTTTGGAATCTCATACAAAAGAAAAAGATTATAAATACGCCTCTGATCACGTGAAAGTTCTATTAGAATAGACGTACTTTGAATTTTGAGATTTCTTACATTTATTAAAAAACGTTTTTTTTTTTTTTCCGCTGTGTTAGTTGGAAGAATTTCTATTTTCAGTTTGTTTGTTTTTTGTTTTGTTTTGACACTTTTCTGCTTGTAACCAAAGACGTGCCAAGTTCGTGCTGTAAATAGAACCACGTGAGCTAAAAGACCAGGTCAAAAACTCTGTTGCTTTCGGGTATAACCGTCCCTAATTTGGACATAATGACCAGAGGTAAGTCAACAGGTCAGCAGCACCCACAGGCAAAAGGATGTTGTCCGGTTCTTTGAACGAATAATGGGATTGACTGTCGTTTTTATAAAGCGATCAAATCTAAAAGTGCGGAATGTCCCGCGACATCACGGCTCGAACCCCGGATCCTCCCAACTCATATTATTATATAAAACTTCAATTTTTAATAATCTCAACTGAATTCCTAATAACATGAGTTACAAAAAAATTAGAACACATATACTGTCAATATTTCCATTAGCCCAATTGATTACTTATTAGGGTATTATATTTTATTTACATAGAGAATGAGTACTGTGTCAGTTTTCTTTGTACTGAGGGTTGTGACAGGCCATAAAATTATTCAATATGCAGCTTGGATACGCCCCAGAAGGGTTCTAAAACCCTATACTTTATTCATTTTCTCATTTTGGCAAGTTCCACAACCATTTCAAACTTCCCCTTTACTGCTACTGCCTTAGTGCCGGCGAATAACGCTAGATGATGCTCGTGCTACGTGTACTGCTCGTGCTTCGTGTACGTAGATTGAGGTTTTCGCTCAAAGATTCGGTACATTGAATTAGCAGCTTTTTTTTTTGGCCTTGTGTATATTTACAAAAGGAATCTAACAGACATGATACGTCACCTAGCGGCACGAACGAAACGAAAGAAAGCAATCATGCATATATATCTACATTGCAACGACACGTGTGACATAACGTAGCAACGAATGAAATTACTCTTCGAATGAAGAAGTCAGACAATTCAAACCTCTCCGTCTTTTCCTTTATGTTTGAATCTAACTAACGTAAAATCAGAGATCTGGTACAAAATTTACTGTTGGATTTACAGCATCACCAAGTTCCCGATAGTGGTATAGTAAGATCCTTCCTGATAATGAGTTCTGTACGTGATGCAAACAGAGGTTCTTGGTAGAGAACGTCACGTTACAAAGAACACATTTAATTATAGAAACAAGCCTAACATGACTGATGCAGTTAGTGTTAGCTAAACCTAACTGTTCTAAGCAACCGTAAATCGCGCACGAAGACTATGTCATGGAATCTGTAAGTTATGTTGTACAAAATGTTTAGTAGAAACCAGACCGATCTCAAAGGGCAACTTATGGTATAGAGATAGCAGAAGCTAATACACTTAAAAAAAACAACAAGACTTTTCGAGCACGAGTTATGATGAATCGGCCAATGTTTCTTAAGTTATGTTGGTGTTGGTGAATATGCCAAATCTTCAAAACCGGGCTTCGATACCCGTGATGGGCACAGCTAGCCCATTATGTAGCTTTGCGCTTAACAATTAATTAACAAAACAAACAAGATAAAATTACAAATACAGAAATAAAACACTTAAGTTTTCTTTTCAAAACGATAAACAAAGTTTTGTTTCAGGTAAATGATGAGAAATACTATTAAAAAAATTACTGGATTACTTACAACACGTCTAATATATTCCCGAACCTACATACATGTAACTTAAAGACAACAAGGGACCTATTGGTCCACCAAGACCGTCCCATCCACTATACTAAACTCTAAACTAAAACACTCAAATATTTATCGAGTCATCCAAACACGTAACTACCACATCTGAAAACAGCATAAAGTAAGTAATTTGTTTACATAATGTAAGTAATCCCGTTTACATAGAGTAAGTAATCCCATTTACATAATGTAAGTAATCCCGTTTATATAGAGTAAGTAATCCCGTTTACATAGAGTAAGTAATCCCGTTTACATAATGTAAGTAATCCCGTTTACATAGAGTAAGTAATCCCGTTTACATAATGTAAGTAATCCCGTTTATATAGAATAAGTAATCCCGTTTATATAGAATAAGTAATCCCGTTTACATAGAGTAAGTAATCCCGTTTACATAATGTAAGTAATCCCGTTTACATAGAGTAAGTAATCCCGTTTACATAATGTAAGTAATCCCGTTTATATAGAACAAGTAATCCCGTTTATATAGAGTAAGTAATCCCGTTTACATAGAGTAAGTAATCCCGTTTACATAATGTAAGTAATTCCGTTTACATAGAGTAAGTAATCCCGTTTACATAATGTAAGTAATCCCGTTTACATAGAGTAAGTAATCCCGTTTACATATAGTAAGTAATCCCGTTTACATAGAGTAAGTAATCCCGTTTACATAGAGTAAGTAATCCCGTTAGAGGTGACCGTCTAGTACCCTAACCACCAAGATATGACAGACCCTTCCGTTAGAGATGACCGTCCAGTGCCCTAACCACCAGGTTATGCCAGCCCCTTCCGTTAGAAATGACCGTCTAGTACCCTAACCACCAAGCTATGACAGACCCTTCCGTCAGAGATGACCGTCTAGTACCCTAAACACCAAGCTATGACAGACTCGTCCGTTAGAGATGACCGTCCAGTGCCCTAACCATCAGGTTATGCCAGCCCCTTCCGTTAGAAATGACCGTCTAGTACCCTAACCACCAAGCTATGACAAACCCTTCCGTTAGAGGTGACCGTCTAGTACCCTAACCACCAAGCTATGACAAACCCTTCCGTTAGAGGTGACCGTCTAGTACCCTAACCACCAAGCTATGACAAACCCTTCCGTTAGAG